>NC_057813.1:610352398-610512765 GCF_018294505.1 Triticum aestivum
TAAATTATCTATTTACACGAGAAATACATAGGCTGAGCGTTTGATCCCTTTTTTTGTGAACGCGCCACTACACCCGTACGATTGGCCGCGCCCGTGTGAACGTCCAAGTTATCGGCGCATCATCCCGAGTTATTGTCTTTTTTTTCTGGGGTGGACTTCACACCAGTTATTAACTGCTGACGCATGCCCCGTGTACACAGTCTAGCATGACCTTCCCGCTAGCACGGTCCAAAAATAGTTGAAACTGGATACGAACGATCCCGCGGGCGGCAAAATCTCCCGCCTCCTTCTAAAATTTCTGCCACCTTAGTCTTTAGCATGCGAAATCCCCCTTTTGTCCTTGGTGCACGGAGACCAACAGTTACAATACCGCCCTCATCTACATGATAGGTCGGGGCTGCTTTGGTAACTTCCAGTTCCCCCCACTACACGCCACCCCCATTTCCTCTCCCCTCCTCCCGCAAAAACGACTAACTCCACATCACCAGAGCATCTTACATCACGCCGTCCATACTTCATCGCCCTTTCTCCCCTCCCCTCTCGAAACCCTAAACTGCTCATCCACCAGCGTACCATAGCCCATTCACTGCCAGCGGCGTCCACCTCGCCAGATCTGCTTCTGCGGCCGCATCTACCCCTCCCACCTCCCCTAGAAACAAGTAGACTGCTCATCCACCACTGTACCACAGCCCATTCAGTGCCGGCCTTGTCCATGGTGTCGGATCTGCTTCGCCGGTACTCTTGTCAACCGCCGCGCATCTGCAGCGGCTCATTCATACTCCCCACCGGCGACGCTTCTTCCACACCCCCCGGAGCCGCCCCACCGACTACCCCATCGACGGCCTTTGATCCTCTTCGCCGACACCTTCCTCAACCCTACCGGAGGCGCTTCGCCGACACCTTCCTCAACCCTACTGGTGCCGCTTCGCCGACACCAGCGTCAACCCTACCAGAGTAGCTTCGCCTATACCATTCTCAACCCTACCGGGGCCGCTTTGCCAACTCACAAGTCCACGGCCTCAGATCCGCTTCCTCGCACCCTCATCCAACCTACCGGAGCAGCTTCTGACGCCCCGTCCACGGCCGCAGATCCGCATCGTCGACACCATCCTTAACCCAACCACCGGAGCAGCTTCTGACGCCTCGTCCACGGCCGCAGATCCGCATCGTCGACACCATCCTTAACCCAACCACCGGAGCAGCTTCTGACGCCCCGTCCACGGCCGCAGATCCGCGTCGTCGACACCATCCTTAACCCAACCACCGGAGCAGCTTCACCTACGCCCTCGTCCACGGCCACAGATCCGCTTCGCCCACACCGTAGTCCACCCTACCGGAGCCGCTCCACAAACACCCTACTCGACGGTTCTAGATCTCCTTACCGGACCCCGACAGCCAGCGCAGCGTCATCACCCTCGACGTTTCTAACCTGATTCCCACCGTCTGGAGAGATGCCAAGCACCCGCCACGGCCTAGGTACTTGTCACCTTTAAACCCGTCCAACATCACCTGCCCGATGTACTTCAAATATACTAACCGGTCGCTGTTACCTGTTATGCAGCTGGCAAAAACTACAAGGACGATGTTTCTTCTGGATCTAACAGCTTGGCCAACCAAGATCCTGGACTGAGGCATTGCTATGATCTTGTAAGCGCGTCTCTCTCTCTTGTATTGTTCTGTGCCTGCCAGCGTGCTTTGCTAGGATTTTCGACCAGTAATCCCTTTGTGCAGACAATGATTTCTACTACTGGCTGCTAAATTAGATATGTAGATGTCATACATGATACTACCTCGTACCTCCGTTCCTAAATATAAGTCTTTCTAGAGATTCCACTATAGGCTACATACGGAGCAAAATGAGTGAATCTACACTCGAAAATGCATCTATATACATCTGTATGTGGTCCATACTGGAATCTCTACAAAGACATATATTTAGGAACAGGGGCAGTACATTACACAAAATCATAGGTGGCATGTAGGAATTCCAGTGCACTACATTAGGCTCCCTTAGAGTGCCTGCCAGTCCAGCATACAGAGTCATGGCTAGTTTATGGTACGCACACAATCGTTAATTGGTGGTTTAAATATGCGCAAGGGATATGCAATGTAGTATCATGTAGAGATGTCTGAAATTAGCCGTGTCAACTTGCAGATAGGGTTACACAATGAAAAAGTACAAGATGTATGTGGCAATTTCATGGAACATCGCAAAAAAGGAGAGGCAGCGGTGAGCCTATACAGTGTGCTATGGTACGTCACTCCTCCATTGCAATCATCGTGACATGTTATTTGTATGCCAGTTCTATTAGCCAAGTTTCTTAGGGACAATTATTACGAGTTATCCTAAGAAAATAAGCACCTGTGAATATAAGCTCCATGTAATACGCCAACCAGTTCTTTTCATTGCGTTTTCAGCTTATCTTTGGTATGATCAGTGGAAAGTCTAGATTGCATTATATATTTTTTTCATTTTGCTGCACATATGGAAATTAATTTGACTTGCAAACATCACAAATTGAACCCAGTGCAGTAATTAATATGATAGGAAAACAGACCATCACTATTTGCTCAAAATGCAAATACAAAGATACCATCTACTTTGCACAATCTACTTTGGTCAATGTTTTCCATAGAGATCCCATTGCCTAATTTAAACGAAGAACGCATGACCCACATTTAAATGAAGAACAATTATTTGTTGAAATTCGATGGTCCAAGTGGCTGGTTATTATCATATAGTAGCACCATCTGAAAGCATCATATAGCAGCAGCAGCAGCTCATAGCAACTCATCATACAGCAGCAGCAGTCTGCAATTCATCATATACTAGCAGCAACTCATAGCAATTCATCATATAGCAGCAGCAGGAGCAGCTCATAACAATTCATCATATAGCAGCAGCAGGAGCAGCTTGTAGCAACTTATCATATAGCAGCAGCAGCACCTCATAGCAACTCATCATACATCAGCAGCAGTCTACAATTCATCATATACCGGCAGTAGCTCATAACAATTTATCATATAGCAGCAGCAGGAGCAGCTCATAGCAATTCATCATATAGCAGCAGTAGGAGCAACTTGTAGCAACTCATCATTTCCCTTCCCTTCAATTTTTAGTGAGGTTCTACCCGAAACACCCCCCTCCAAAGCGAAATTAGTTAATCCGAAGCCCATAACTCAAAAATGACTTCTTTACATCTTTTATGGCTTATTTTGACAATATACCTTGAAAAGGCGGAATCGAACTAGCCCTTAACCTGCAATTCAATTGTGCGTGCAATGATGAATCACTCCTACCTGCTATCTGTACATTTAGGCATCATCATACATGGCATAACCTAATACATGTGCATTCCATTGTAGAATCTGGAATATGCAATGTTTATGTTAGTTCATACATTGCACATGATGTTTAAATGCCCCTTAAATCTGGTCAGTCAAGTGATGGTCTTTAAGCCTCCTTCTTTGCTTCTTTTCTTGATATGTAAGATTTGCTCACACATCTGTTCAATTGCTTGTTTGCATCAGCCAGCCATACTAGGACTGTTTGCTTTGATTACTTGTTGTTCTTGACCTAACACTCTAACAGAGCTTGTCAACGATTTAAACACTAAGGGCTGCTGTAGTGGGGCCTTGTCTAACTCATAGGTGAATAAAGGTTTGGCTGTACACTACAGTAGGCTCTCCAAGAGTACCTGGAGATCCAGTTCGAAGGTATGCCTAGTTTTTACATAGTGCAGACATAGTAAATGCTCATTTCATTGTGTGCAAGTGCAAGAGATGCGGCATGTTTCATTATGTGGTGTTGTTTTGTTATAATCTCATCCTTTTGTGTTCACAGACTGGAAAGTATGCATATTTATCTTCCAAGGAGACGAGTAACTAGTTTGTGTCACCTTGCAGAGGGGGTGCAATGAAGATAAGATTGAGGATTTCCAAGTACAAGATGTTAGGAAGGAGCCTTGCAAGAGAAGTAGGAGCTGCGCTGAGCCTCTTCAACCTGCTAAGGTAAGTCACTGTATGCAACTCAACAGTTCAATTCCTTGTTTGTTTCAGGCATAGTTAATTTTCTCTTTTCAATTGCTTTATTTGTCCTCACTTAATGAGATGCCCAAATAATTATGCCTGATGTTCGGTACTTGTATCACTATTAGTTGACATAATTAAAGGCCTTACCATTTAATTACTCTGCCGAAGTGTGCCTGAAGCTTTGAAGTCTATTAACCAACTATTATTGCATGAGGCTCACAATCTAGTTTATACTATGCTAATGATTGCATAGTTTTGCCTGCTGTAGTATGTTTGTATGAAACCCTCTGCTGTTCATTATGCTCCCTAAGACTTTAATTGAGGTACATAATGGCCAACTGCTTGCTTACTTATATGCAACGTGCTGTCTAAATTTTTAACTTGTCTGTGTTTTCGATTGGGCCCCAACATCATGCTCCTCTGGTGAGCTAAGAGGGATTTCTGTATGCAGGCTGCACAGACTATATTTTTTATAATTTTTAAAATATCACCTGCTTATGCTTCATGACGTGTAACATTTTTTGTGTGAAAGTGACGTGTAACATTATTGTTAGTCCTGTTTTGCCATGTAGTACAAAATAGTGTCTTGTTCACTTCACTGTTGTAACTATATTTTTGCCCTAGTCATGTGTACTTACAGAAACATTTCAGGATGAAGTGACATCAACATAAAAATCTGCGAGCAGTGTGGCATGGCCGTTACCGAATGATTATGGATTGGAATTGGAATGTGCTGATGTTCTCGAGCATCAACTAGAGGTGGCAAGACAATGTGTACATGATTGTCAACGTATAATCAACAAGTTGAGACTGGACATGCAGGTATTAGATGTAGGAGTCAAAAAATGAAACAAGACACCGAGGTAACCATGAAGGAATTGGGGATTTTGCAGACTGAAATTTGTGCTATCTGAATCCGGCCAATCCTATTTTCTAAAGATTATAGTTCAAATGGAGTTAAGTTGATGCGCGTCCATGATGTATGAGCCGTATTTGCCCAGTGTATGTAATTTGCTGTTTGTGTATGCTTTATTATCACCTGTGCCGTACCATAATGCCTAGTGGGTATAATCGGCTGTAATTTCTTTATTGTATAGTGTAGGATTATTCTACCTTTCTATGCCTTGATCTCTTTGTTGTATAGTGTATGCTTTTTAGAGGTGATAGTATTGAGTAGGATAATTCTTTGAATATGCTATATCGTTCAAACGGGGGCCAACTCGCCCGACCATGGGCCTTCTACGTCTTGTAGGATCCATGGGCCTTCTACGTCTCGTAGGATCCATGGGCCTTCTACGTCTCGCAGGATCCATGGGCCTTCTACGTCTCGCGGTGTCCATGGGCCTCCTACGTGTCGCAGGATCCATGGGCCTTCTACGTCACGTAGGATCCATGGGTCGCCGACTCATTTATGGGTCTTGTACTGGCCTTTAATGGGCCGTAGACGGGCCTATAATGGAAATCGTACGTTTTATTGGCTGACCATAACGGGCCGTTAATAGGCCGTATTTGGTGAAGCTATGAAAATGGCCCAACAGACTAACGAACCACAAACGGGCCGACTATAATGATGGGCTGAATTTGGCCCACAAGCAGAAAATGACAGTAACGGGCCGTAAGTAACCGAATGCTGGAAATAAGCCCAAGAATAAATGGGCTCTGAGAAGGCCGAAAGATAACATGGGCTGTAAACGGCCCAACTGAATAACGGGCCCTTAATGGGTATAAAGCGATACACTATTCATTACGAGCCAATTTCACCACGGGCCGTTAATGGGTCTAAAGTAATACACTGTTCATCGCGGGCTAGTTTCACCATGGGCCGTTAATAGGCCAAGAGTTACATAGGGCCTCATATGGGCTGAAAGATGTCATGGGCCATACATGGGCCAAAAGTGAAAACGGGCTGGAATCATATTGGATGGCCCAGATGACGCTACTGGGTCTAATTCGGATAGGGCATAACGGGCTTTGGGTTAGTGGGATGTAAATGGGCTATATGTGAACAGGTCGTTAACAAGCTTTCCATGGGCCGGCCCGTCACCTTTTGACCAAGTCAAACGGGCCGGCCTTTTCACAGGAATGGGCCTTTGTTGGGCCATGCCACGTGTCGACGTATCATAGGCGCCTTCTGTCCAATGAGTGGATGACATCTGTCCCAACAATGAGCCGACACGTGTTTCCTCCAGCCAATGAGGATTTTACATGTGGAAAATCCCCATTGGTCGAGGCTGTTAACGGGTTATCGGATCCAAAACCCGACCCGATAGCTTAACGGCGTTCTGTTACGGTGGATGCCATGTGTCGGTCACCCTTGACGAAAGCACTTCTGTGATGCGTGATTTATCGTCATGGAAGTGGACACTTCCGTGATGATAATTTTGGTAATGTCATCGAACACTTCTACGACAACACAGGTATGACTATCTCAATTCTATCATAAATTTGTCATGGATGTACATGCATGACAAAAAATGCGACCTACTGTGACAAACACGTATCATCACGGAAGTGAATTTTTTTAGTTACTAATTCCGAAAGTATAGGGAGTGTGCGATGATGATCATATCAATCTTGGAACCACTTCTAATACACATCGTCACTTCACCCTCAACTAGTCTCTGTTTATTCTGTAACTCCTGTTTCGAGTCACTAATTTTTAGCAACCGAACAAGTATCAAATACTCAGGGGCTACTATAAACACTAGTAAGGTACACATCAATAACCTGTATATCAAATATACCCTTGTTCACTCTGCCATCCTTCTTATCCACCAAATATTCAGGGTATTTCCGTATCCAATGACCATTTCCTTTGAAGTGTAAGCACTCAGTTTCAGGCTTTGGTTCAGCTTTGGGCTTCTTCGTGGGAGTGACAACTTGCTTGTCATTCTACTTGAAGTTCCGCTTTCTTTCCTTTTGCCCTTTTCTTGAAACTAGTGATCTTGTCAATCATCAACACGTGATGCTCTTTCTTGATTTCTACCTTCGTCGTTTTCAACATCACGAAGAGCTCGGGAATCGTTTTCGTCATCCCTTGCATACTATAGTTCATCAAAAAGTTCTACTAACTTGGTGATGGTGACTAGAGCACTCTATCAATCACTATATTATCTGGAAGATTAACTCCCACTTGATTCAAGAGATTGTAGTACCCAGACAATCTGAGCACATGCTCACTAGTTGAGCGATTCTCCTCCATCTTTTAGCCATAGAATCTTTTGGAGACTTCATATCTCTCAACTCGGGTATTTGCTTGAAATATTAACTTCAACTCCTGGAACATCTCATATGGTCCATGGCGTTCAAAACGTCTTTGAAGTCCCGATTCTAAGCCGTTAAGCATGGTGCACTAAACTATCAAGTAGTCATCATATTGAGCTAGCCAAATGTTCATAACGTCTGCATCTTCTCCTGCAATAGGTCTGTCACCTAGCGGTGCATTAAGCACACAATTCTTCTGTGCAGCAATGAGGATAAACCTTAGATCACGGGTCCAATCCGCATCATTGCTACTAACATCTTTCAACACAATTTTCTCTAGGAACATATCAAAATAAACATATGAAAGCAACAACGCAAGCTATTGATCTACAACATAATTTGCAAAATACTACCAGGACTAAGTTCATGATAAATTTAAGTTCAATTAATCATATTACTTAAGAACTCCCACTTAGACAGACATCTCTCTAGTCATCTAAGTGATCACGTGATCCAAATCAACTAAACCATGTCCGATCATCACGTGAGATGGAGTAGTTTTCAATGGTGAACATCACTATGTTGATCATATCTACTATATGATTCACGCTCGACCTTTCGGTCTCCGTGTTCCGAGGCCATATCTGTATATGCTAGGATCGTCAAGTTTAACCTGAGTATTCCGCGTGCGCAGCTGTTTTGCACCCGTTGTATTTGAACGTAGAGCCTATCACACCCGATCATCACGTGGTGTCTCAGCACGAAGAACTTTCGCAACGGTGCATACTCAAGGAGAACACTTCTTGATAATTAGTGAGAGATCATCTTAAAATGCTACCGTCAATCAAAGCAAGATAAGATGCATAAAGGATAAACATCATATGCAATCAATATAAGTGATATGATATGGCCATCATCATCTTGTGCTTGTGATCTCCATCTCCGAAGCACCGTTGTGATCACCATCGTCACCAGCGCGACACCTTGATCTCCATCGTAGCATCGTTGTCGTTTCGCCATCTATTGCTTCTACGACTATCGCTACCACTTAGTGATAAAGTAAAGCAATTGCAGGGCGCTTGCATTTCATACAATAAAGCGACAACCATATGGCTCCTGCCAGTTGCCGATAACTCGGTTACAAAACATGATGATCTCATACAATAAAATATAGCATCACGTCTTGACCATATCACATCACAACATGCCCTGCAAAAACAAGTTAGACGTCCTCTACTTTGTTGTTGCAAGTTTTACGTGGCTGCTACGGGCTGAGTAAGAACCGTTCTTACCTACGCATCAAAACCACAACGATAGTTCGTCAAGTTAGTGTTGTTTTAACCTTCGCAAGGACCGAGCGTAGCCACACTCGGTTCAACTAAAGTTGGAGAAACTGACACCCGCCAGCCACCTATGTGCAAAGCACGTCGGTAGAACCAGTCTTGCGTAAGGTACGCGTAATGTCAGTCCGGGCCGCTTCATCCAACAATACCGCCGAACCAAAGTATGACATGATGGTAAGCAGTATGACTTGTATCACCCACAACTCACTTGTGTTCTACTCATGCATATAACATCTACGCATAAAACCTAGGCTCGGATGCCACTGTTGGGGAACGTAGTGATTTCAAAAAAAATTCCTACACACACGCAAGATCATGTGATGCATAGCAACAAGAGGGGAGAGTGTTGTCCATGTACCCTCATAGACCGAAAGCGGAAGCGTTATGACAACGCGGTTGATGTAGTCGTACGTCTTCACGGCCCGACCGATCAAGCACCGAAACTATGGCACCTCCGAGTTCTAGCACATGTTTAGCTCGATGACGTCCCTCGAACTCCGATCCAGCTGAGTGTCGAGGGAGAGTTCCGTCAGCACGACGGTGTGGTGACGATCTTGATGTTCTACCGTCGCAGGGCTTCGCCTAAGCACCGCTACGATATTATCGAGGTGGGATATGGTGGAGGGGGGCACGGCACACGGCTAATAGATCTCAAGGATCAATTGTTGTTGTGCCTAGAGGTGCCCCCCAACCCCCGTATATAAAGGAGCAAGGGGGAGGGGGCGGCCGGCCTAGGAGGGGGCGCGCCAAGGGGAGTCCTACTCCCACCGGGAGTAGGACTCCCTCCTTCCTTGTTGGAGTAGGAGAAGGGGAAAGAGGGGGAGAGGAAGAAGGAAAAGGGGGCTGCGCCCCTTGTCCAATTCAGACCAGAGGGGGGCGCATGCCTCCTTCCTTTTGGCCTCTCTCCTCTATTCCCGTATGGCCCAATAAGGCCCATATACTTCCCGGCGAATTCCCGTAACTCTCGAGTACTTCGAAAAATACCCGAATCACTCGGAACCTTTCTCAACTCCGAATATAGTCGTCCAATATATCGATCTTTACGTCTCGACCATTTTGAGACTCCTCGTCATGTCCGTGATCTCATCCGGGACTCGGAACTCCTTCGGTACATCAAAACTCATAAACTCATAATATAACTGTCATCAAAACCTTAAGCGTGCGGACCCTACGGGTTCGAGAACAATGTAGACATGACGGAAACACGTTCGGTCAATAACCAATAGCGGAACCTGGATGCTCATATTGGCTCCCACATATTCTATGAAGATCTTTATCAGTCAAACCGCATAACAGCATACGTTGTTCCCTTTGTCATCGGTATGTTAGTTGCCCGAGATTTGATCGTCGGTATACCTAGTTCAATATCGTTACCGGCAAGTCTCTGTACTTGTTCCGTAATACATCATTCCACAACTAACTAATTAGTTGCAATGCTTGCAAGGCTTATAGTGATGTGCATTATCGAGTGGGCCGAAAGATACCTCTCCGCCAATCGGAGTGACAAATCCTAATCTCGAAATACGCCAACCCAACAAGTACCTTTGGAGACACCTGTAGAGCACCTTTATAATCACCCAGTTACGTTGTGATGTTTGGTAGCACACAAAGTGTTCCTCCGGTAAACGGGAGTTGCATAATCTCATAGTCACAGGAACATGTATAAGTCATGAAGAAAGCAGTAGCAACATACTAAACGATCAAGTGCTAAGCTAACAGAATGGGTCAAGTCAATCACATCATTCTCCTAATGATGTGATCCTGTTAATCAAATGACAACTCTTTTGTCCATGGCTAGAAAACTTAACCATGTTTGATTCACGAGCTAGTCAAGTAGAGGCATACTAGTGACACTATGTTTGTCTATGTATTCACACATGTATTATGTTTCCGGTTAATACAATTCTAGCATGAATAATAAACATTTATCATGATATAAGGAAATAAATAATAACTTTATTATTGCCTCTAGGGCATATTTCCTTCACTATCACTAGTAGAAAACAGGGCTTTGGTTGAGGCCTGGCCAGCCCATTAGTCCCGGTTCAGTCACGAACCGGGACCCATGGGGGGCATACATCCCGGTTCATGTGGACAAGGGGGCGGCCGGGCCTCGTGGGGCATCTGTCCCGGTTCGTCTGGAGCCATTTGTCCCAGACCATTGGTCCCGGTTCATGGCTGGAGCCGGGACAGAAGGAGGGCCTTTAGTCCCGGTTTCTGCCACGAATCGGGACCAATGAGTTGCCTATATATACACCATCGCTGCAGCAGAGCAGTCCACACTGCTCTATTGTTTCTGGCCGGCGAGGGGAGAGCTTTGTGGTGCTTCCAGCTCACCTCCTATGCACATGAGGTGTTTGATGAAATGCCCGAGCCACACTAGTTAAACTTTATCCTCTCGAAGCTCGACCTCCAGGCTCCATTTTCTCCGAGATTTGTCTAGGTTTAGCGGACCGTCACGTCCCGTCCCCGTCTTCACCGCCGTCGATCGCCCGCGCCGATCTCGTCGCCGGCACCATCGTGGTGAGCCTCTTGTTCTTATCTTCTTTCTGAAAGAAAATTTTTGTTACTTTAGATAGATACTTGTCTAATTTTCTTACTTTTATTATTGCTTGTTATTATATAGTGTGATGGTTTTGGTATTCATTTATTGTTTATGATAATTGTGCCGACCAACATGACATAGATTTTATTTATCTAGGAGGTATGTGAACCGGAAATTCCAACCGACCCTATTGTTGAGAGGTTAAATTTAGTTGAAGAAGAAAACAATTACTTAAAGGAAAAAATAAAAAAAATTGAGGAGGAGAATATGATATTGGAGTTGCATGTTGCGAATGTCGTCGATGATCACAAGATCAAGATGGATGCAATGCGTTTGAAGATTAGAAAGATTAGAAAATATGTCATTCATACCGAGGCTTGGTATCATTATCCCGTTGGATCAATTGTTACCTTGGTTGCGATTATGATCACATTTGTTATCACATTGAAATGTTTTACATAGTTTTAATGTATGGTTTAATTATATGCTCTGGAAAGCTATATGTTGTTCAATGAGAACTATGTATGCACTTTGGTTTTAATGTGATGATGAACTTCTATTAATTTGACCACTTATCTATCCATGATGTTCTGTAATGGTTTTTGACACACTTAATTATATAAAATGCACGCAGATGAACCGACAATGGATGTACGGTGACAAACACACCTCCAAGTACGTTAATGGCATGCATAATTTTCTCGAAGTGGCTGAGGCAAACAAGCAGAATGGTTTTAGTGCTGTCCATGCCCTAGCTGTGGGAATACGAGGTCTTACTCGGACTTGAAAACCCTTCACACCCACCAGCTTTATAAGGGTTTCATGCCACACTATAATGTTTGGACCAAGCACAGAGAAATAGGGGTTATGATGGAAGACAACGAAGAAGAAGATGACGATGACAATATGTGCCCCTGGAATACGATGATGCTGCAACGGGGGAAGTTGCTGAAGATCAAAAGGAACCAGACGATATTGTGCCCGATGATGATCTCTGCCGGGTCATTGTTGATGCAAGGAGACAGTGCGAAAGTCAAAAGGAGAAGCTGAAGTTCGATCACATGTTAGAGGATCACAAAAAAGGGTTGTACCCCAATTGCGAAGATGGCAACACAAAGCTTGGTACCATACTGGAACTGTTGCAGTGGAAGGCATAGAATGTTGTGCCTGACAAAGGATTTGAGAAGCTACTGAAAATATTGAAGAAGAAGCTTCCAAAGGATAACGAATTACCCGACAGTACGTACGCAGCAAAGAAGGTCGTATGCCCTCTAGGATTGGAGGTGCAGAAGATACATGCATGCCCTAATGACTGCATCCTCTACCGCGGTGCGTACGAGGATTTGAACGCATGCCCGGTATGCGGTGCATTGTGGTATAAGATCAGATGAGATGACCCTGGTGATGTTGACGGCGAGCCCCCCAGGAAGAGGGTTCCTGCAAAGGTGATGTGGTATGCTCCTATAATACCATGGTTGAAACGACTGTTCAGAAACAAAGAGCATGCCAAGTTGATGCGATGACATAGTGAGGACCGTGGGAAGTTGAGAGCACCCGCTGACTGGTCGCAGTGGAGAAAATCGAGAGAAAGTATCAGGCTGAGTTTGCAGGTGACCCAAGGAAGGTATGGTTTGGTTTAAGCACGGATGGCATTAATCCTTTCGGGGAGCAGAGCAGCAATCACAACACCTGACCCGTGACTCTATGTATGTATAACCTTACTCCTTGGATGTGCATGAAGCGGAAGTTCATTATGATGCCAGTTCTCATCCAAGGCCCTAAGCAACCCGGCAATGACATTGATGTGTACCTAAGTCCATTAGTTGATGAACTTTTACAGCTGTGGAATGGAAATGGTGTACGTGTGTGGGATGAGCACAAACAGGAGGAATTTAACCTGCACGCATTGCTATTTGTAACCATCAACAATTGGCCTGCTCTCAGTAACCTTTCAGGACAGACAAACAAGGGATACCACGCATGCACGCACTATTTAGCTGACACCGAAAGTATATACCTGGACGAATGCAGGAAGAATGTGTACCTGGGCCATCGTCGATTTCTTCCGACCAACCATCAATGTCGAAAGAAAGGCAAGAATTTCAAAGGCGAGGCAGATCACCCGAAGAAGCCCGCCATGGGTACCGGTGATCTCGTACTTGCTATGGTCAATGATTTACACGTAATCTTTGGAAAGGGTCCCGACGGACTATCTGTTCTGAATGACGCTGAGGGACGCGCACACATGTGGAAGAAGAATTCTATATTTTGGGACCTACCCTACTGGAAAGACCTAGAGGTCCGCTCTTCAATCGACGTGATGCATGTGACGAAGAACCTTTGCGTGAACCTGCTACTTCGAAAATCCCTTTGTAATGCCAATCCCTTTGTAAGTTCAAATAAGTTCCCTTTGAAAATCCCTTCGAAATTCCCTTTGTAATGCCAATCCCTTCGAAAAGTCTGGAGTTCAAATAAGTTCAGAAAATGAAATCCCTTTGTAACAGATGAGCTTTCGTCCGAAACCCTGATACTTCGAAAGAGATTGTCCGTTTTGTACATGAAGTGCATCCAGTTTTTACCATAACCCTCTCAACTTTTTAGCACATGCTATGTGGGTGAAATGATGATACCATGCCAATTTTCAACCTCTCAGAGTTCATCTGAAGTGCTTTTCAATTTCAGGGTCATTTAGCTCAAAGAATGAACTAATATAAAAAAGAATGAACTCGAAAACTTTTATGTAACTATAATAGCAAAAATAATTAAGTAAAAGAATGAACTAGAAAACTTTAATGAAACTCTAATAGAAAAAAGAATGAACTAGAAAACTTTATGCAACTAAAATTATCAAAGTATTTCCTGTTCAAAACATCAAAAGCATTTTTTTTCATAAAATAAATAAAAAAAGAATAAAATAAAATAAAATAAATAAGTAGAAACAAAATAAAATAAATAAGTAGAAACAAAATAAACTTTAAGAAATAAGTAGAAACAAAATAAAATAAAATAAAAGAAAATAAATAAGTAGAAACAAAATAAATAAAATAAATAAGTAGAAACAAAATAAACTTTAATAAAGTAAAATAAATAAAGTTTAATAAAATAAATAAAAATAGCAACAGTAAGTATTTTGTTGTAAGTAGAAATAAAAAAATAAAGCAACAAAAAAAACAAAAAAAAAAATTAAAAAGTGCCACCTACTGGGCCACCACGGCCTGAATACGACTAGAAACCCAACCATTGGCCAGGATTCAGGCCCGCAACAGGCCCAGTAGGCCCACAAGCACATAGTGACAGATTAGGACAGAAAGCCTGTAGTTGAGAGGAGCTCGAGAGGGTGGGCACAGCAACTGAGGGAGTCCTGGATAAGGTGGTATCCGGACAGCCGGACTATATGCTTTGGCCGGACTGTTGGACTATGAAGATACAAGATTGAAGACTTCGTCCCGTGTCCGGATGGGACTCTCCTTTGCGTGGAAGGCAAGCTTGGCGATTCGGATATTGGATCTCCTTCTCTGTAACCGACTCTGTGTAACCCTAGCCCCCTCCGATGTCTATATAAACCGGAGGGTTTAGTCCGTAGAAGAACAATCAGAATCATAGGCTAGCTTATAGGGTTTAGCCTCTACGATCTCGTGGTAGATCAACTCTTGTAATACATATCATCAAGATCAATCAAGCAGGAAGTAGGGTATTACCTCCATCGAGAGGGCCCGAACCTGGGTAAACATCGTGTCCCCAGTCTCCTGTTACCATTAGCCTTAGACGCACAGTTCGGGACCCCATACCCGAGATCCGCCGGTTTTGACACCGACATTGGTGCTTTCATTGAGAGTTCCTCTGTGTCATCGCTGTAAGGCTCGATGGCTCCTTCAACCTTCAACAGCAACGCAGCCCAGGGTGAGACTTTTCTCCCCGGAGAGATCTTCGTGTTGGCGGCTTCGCACTGCAGGCCAATTCGCTTGGCCATCTGGAGTAGGTCGACAGCTACGCCCCTGGCCATCAGGTCAAACTCGGAAACTTGAATTACACGACTGATATCCGCGGAGACTTGATCTTCGACGGATTCGGGCCTACGCCTGGAGCGCCGAATGGTCACGACAAGCATGACTTAGATCTGCTGTCGGACAGTATTCCGGATATCGCACCTACAGCAGCTCTGGACCTAAATCCGGGGCAGATCGCGTCATCCGAGGACGGGTGGATGGACCCCACCTCGGAGGCCACATACTCGTCGGCGTTAGAGCCAAACACAGACTCCACCTCTAAGGAAATCTGTGCCGCCGGACCCCCGGACTTGTGTCTGGCCGTAGGTTCCAGACCACGCGCATCCGCGCCCATCGAATCCAATTGGGCCCCGGTCATGGAGTTCACCGCCGTGGACATCTTTCAGCGCTCGCCCTTCGGCAATGTGCTAAACTCTTTAAGGTCTCTCTCTTTGTCAGAAGACTATTGGCCGAACTATGTCCGTCCCGAGTGGGATACGGACGACGAAGAAAATCGCTGCCCACCCACCACCCACTTCATAGCCACTGTCGATGACCTAACAGACATGCTTGATTTCGACTCCGACGACATCGACGGTATAGACTTCGATGTAGGGGACGATCTGGAACCACCGCCCACGGGGCGCTGGACTGCCACCTGATCATACGACATATACATGGTGGATACGCCTAAGGAGGACAATGGCGACAAAAAGGACACAACGGAGGATAAACCCCCCGAACAAAAGTCAAAACGACGGTGCAGGCGCCGCTCTAAGTCCAGTCATAGTAAAAATAGCGATAGCAGAGCAAGAAATATTGACACTCCGATCGACTCCAAAGGCAACAATGACCCTACGGACCCGGCAATGGAGCAGGATGAGCCAGGCTACGCTGAACACAGCCCGGAGCAGACGCCCGATCATAGCGATCCCGAGGGCCGAACCCATCAACCTACATCCGAAGAGGAGGACAGTCCGGTTAACGATGCATTCATCATCCCGAAAAAGCGTTTAGAACAAGATAACGTACGCAGAAGGCTTATGGCCACTGCGAGGAGCCTAAAAAAGCAGAAGCAAAGGCTTAAGGCCGCACAGGATACTCTCAACCGCAGATGGAATAAGGTGGTAGACACTAAAGGAAAATATGGCGACGATCGCCATACAAAGAGCTACCCAAAACGCAAGCTGCTGCCCGAATTCGACGATGAGGCCGTAGAGCCCATTCCGCCGAAGAACAATACGGCCAATCGGCCGGACCAACCACTTCATGGCCGCGATAGTGCATCCACTGACGCCGCACACGATTTACGTGAGCTCCTGGACAAAAAGGCCGGCGCGACCATGTCCATTTATGGATCCAGAGGACATGCTCCGACGCAGGATTATGGTCACCAAAACGATCAAACTAATTGAGTAACAGTTCGGAATCAACACCGGACACAACAACAGTCGACAGCATGCCACGACATGTCCAGATACAGAGGGGTTGTGCACCCTCTGTGCTTCACCGATGAGGTGCTGGATCATGAATTTTCACAGGGATTCAAACCCGTGAACATAGAGGCATACAACGGAACGACAGACCTTGGGGTCTGGATTGAGGATTTTATCCTTCATATCCACATGGCTCGTGGGGATGACCTCCACGCCATCAAATACCTTCCCCTCAAGTTGAAAGAGCCAGCTCGTCATTGGTTGAAAAGCCTCCCCGAAAATTCAATCGGAAGCTGGGAGGAACTTGAGGATGCTTTCAGGGCCAATTTTCAAGGGACATATGTCCGACCTCGGGATGCAGACGATTTAAGTCACATAATACAACAGCCCGGAGAGTCAGCTCGCAAGCTTTGGAACAAATTTCTCACTAAGAAGAATCAAATTGTTGACTGTTCGGATGCCGAAGCCCTAGCGACCTTCAAGCACAGTATCCGGGACGGGTGGCTGGCCAGACACCTCGGCCAAGAAAAGCCGAGGACAATGGCGGCCTTAACAAGCCTTATGACCCGATTCTGTGTGGGCGAGGACAGCTAGTTGGCCCGTAGAGGCACCAGTGACCCAGGCACATCCGAAATTAGGGATGGCAACGGAAAGCCACGATGCAATAAGAACAAGCGTTGAAACAATGAAGACAGTCCGGACAACACGGCGGTCAACACCGAATTCAGGGGCTTGCAACCTAGTCAAAGAAATAAGCCATTTAAAGGCAGCAAAGAGGGACCGTCTGGCCTGAAAAAAGTCCTGGACAGATTGTACCAAATCCATGGCACCACCGAAAAACCTGCAAATCATACTCACGGAGAATGCTGGGTCTTCAAGCAGGCCGGCAAGTTAAACGCCGAACACAAGGGAAGGGAAACGCCAAGCGAAGACGAGGATGAGCCTCGCCAACCGAACACTGGGGGACAGAAAAAATTCCCACCAAAAGTCAAAACAGTAAACATGATGTATGCGACTCACATACCAAAGAGAAGGCGCAAACGCGCGCTCAGAGATGTATACGCTGTAGAGCCCGTTGCCCCTAAATTCAACCCCTGGTCGGCCTGCCCGATCACCTTTGATCACAGGGACCACCCGACCAGTATCCGACACGGAGGATCGGCTGCCTTGGTGCTCGACCCAATAATTGATGGCTACCATCTCACTCAAGTCCTAATGGACGGCGGCAGTAGTCTCAATCTGATATATCAGGACACCGTTCGCAAGATGGGGATAGACCCATCCAGAATCAGCCAAAGTAACACCACCTTTAAAGGAGTGATACCAGGCGTTGAGGCCCGCTGCAGGGGCTCCCTCGTATTAGAGGTGACATTCGGTTCTCTCGACAACTCCAGAAGCGAAGAATTACTCTTCGACATCACTCCCTTCAACAGCGGTTATCATGCATTGCTCGGAAGAACGACCTTCGCTCACTTCAACGTAGTACCGAACTACGCCTACCTTAAACTTAAGATGCCTGGTCCACGTGGCGTCATCACTGTTAGCAGAAACACAGAGTGCTCCTCACGTGCGGAAGAGTATGCGGCGGCTCTTGCAGCCGGACACTAAGTGGCCTCTCCCACCAGAGCGCATGATTGATCATTAAGACCATGAACACGGCTAGATGAGTCCGGTGCACCACCATCAGTAACAGCCCGGATAAACCTGAGCTGGGTGCTATACATACACCCCCATAGATGGTACGAGGGGCTGCAAACATGTAATAAGGCCCACAATTCGGCTTGACCTTATTAATATGCCAATATCTCACTTTTTTTAACATTCATTGAGAATAAAAAACCTTTCGCATGCTTACTCTCTTACATGAGTTTTCGTTTTTTACAGACACTATCCGTGCGACACCCTTCCAGGATATGGCACAACAGAGACAAAGGCGCAGACGTGCAGCAGGGCCCCCTCAAAGGTTTCTCTTTAGATTAAGCCCCTGTGTAGACCTTCTTTAATGTCTCTTGTTTCTTAACTTCCCATGGGTATTCAATACACCCACAGGGGATACTGGCGTTATAGGCATTTCGCCATGGCAGATCAATGCACATACCTGGAAATATAGAGTTCATAATCGAGGGTGTTACTCAGCCCAGTATATGTTATAAAGTCCGAATACCTTCGGGAGTGTTCGGCGTCGCGAGTTTGGCCTTATATGCATCAGCTCCGAATCATGTCTTTGGTCAAATGTTGGGTTTGCACGGCTCCTGGGTTTGCTGCCTTATGTTCCGTTCTATCGGCTAAGGCGTCCAAAGGAGAACTACTGCAATTGTGCCCTGGTTATTCCGGATGAGCACCCCAGTAGAGAAAGCCGAAAACTGACTATCATGATACAACGAGAGACTGGTCAACCACTCGAGGACTCATCAGAATCTCTAGGATTCCTCCGCATTAACGAAGGACCGTTTCCCGGTCATGTACATACGCGCCCCTATCCAGATGCACGTGGAGGTAGTAGGGGCTACATAGTAGCCCCACCATCAAACTCCTACGGCTAAGTGAAAGTGTTACAACTATATAGTCCGGTTGCCTAGTTCGACGTGCGATCACCTCCTTAATGGACCAAGACGTTGGATCAAGTGTGATTACGCACATTTTCTTGAACACCCCCGCATTATATGCGTGGGGGCTGAAGCCAACGACTGCTAACTTTCAGGTTATGTACATACATAAACGGCCGCACAGGAGGCACTATAAAACTTTGAGGTGAAAGTATAAACACAACCTTTATAATCAACACAGAATTGTTTTTACAATTAAACGAGTTGTCACTCGAACATGACACTCTTCGAGCATTGAGCCTCTATCATACGGGCACCTTCTATGACCAGCTCAAAATAGTGCTCGGATGGGTCCTGGCTTCCTGCTGGACTCTGGGTTGCAATGCTGGTGGCCTCCATATCCGCCCAATACGTCTTAAGACGGGCAAGAGCCATCCGCGCACCCTCTATGCACGCTGACCTCCTCATGGCATCGATTCTTGATACAACGCCAAGGAATTGTTGCACTAAACCAAAATAACTGCCCGGCCTTGGTCCCTTTGGCCATAGATGGTCTATTACAGATCTCATGGCAAGACCGAACAACCTATGGAGCTCGGCCATAGCGGCCATCCTCTCACTCAATGGCAGCCGGCGCGTCGGAGCATTGAATTGCGACCAGAACAACCTTTCTATGTCATTATCTTTTTTGATCCTTGAAGAACTTGGTCGCATCAGCCACACTTTTCGCCAGATCCGCATACGCGTCCGAAGCGCTCATAAGCTGATCCAGAGGAGCATACTTGGGGTCTCGAAACTTCATCCGCAACAAATAGGGGCTTCCAGCCGCGATGTCTTCGGCCTGTCGAAGCTCCTCTCGCGTAGCTCTAATTTTAGAGCGCGTCTCCTTGGCCGCATCCAGGGCCTTCTTCAGGTCAGCCGACTTTGCCTGATTCTCCTTCTCGAGAAGCTCATACCGGCCGGCGGCGTCCCTCAGCTCCATAGCCATCTCGACTATCTTTTCTTCGCTTTGGCGATGAGCAGCCTGTTCGGCTCTCAAATCTTTGGCCGCCTTTAGGGTAGCCGCATTGCTAGCCCGGGCTTGTTCCTTGGCTAGGGAAAGTTCCGCTCTGAGGGCCTCAATGGCAGCAACTCCGTCTACAGCCAAATCATACCATATTAACATTACAATCCTCTTAATATTTTCTAAACAAATAAGGAAAAAACGAGCACATACACTGTGACTCGTCAAGCCGCTTGTTTACAAGCGTGATGTCGGCATCCACCACATCAATCTGTCGCCTCAGTTTGGCGAATTCAGCGGTCTGGTCTACCGCCGGACCCTTACCCACCTGCGCATGAATGCAGTGCGATCATTACCTGAGAGTGTGATCCTTCGTTTCCCGCCTAGGGCTGGCAACCAGAGTCTCAGGGGCTACTATCTATAAGGAGCACACCTAGCGCGTGCGGTACAACCAAAAATTACGCATTTTGTTGCGTACCTCAAAACCTTTGAGTAGGCTTCCAAAAGCTTCATTTAACCCGCTTGTGGCGGATGAACTTCTCCAACACTGTACCCATTAGCGTACAGTGATCCTCCGAGAGAGCAGCTTGCTCCAGGAGGCCCGTCAGTATGTTCGGCCGGGCGCCGAACTGTCTCGGACCCTTCTCACTGCCCTCCATGGGAGCCGAACACGCCGGGCTTGGGGTGGCCGAGGTGTTAGCTTCCGGCCTCGACGGATCTGGACTCCTCTGTGACGACACCTCAGGGTCGGCCGCCCCATGGGGCGGAGAGGCAGGTGGGCTTTCACTCTCCATCATCTCCGGAAGAAGATCCCCCGAAGATGAACTCTGTTGAGACGAGCTACTAGCCGGACTGCAAAAGATAGATCCTGGTTATTGTTCTCAGAGGAAAAAAGCAATAGCTTTTTAGTTATGATTAACTTATAGCTCAGTGGAGGGCTGGCCGTTTGCGGGCATCGTGCGGTAAGGACGCCCTTCGGGGCAGGGCCCCCTAATGAAGCTTTCTTCCCTTGCTTAGGCGCCTCCGTCTCCAAGTCTTCGGAGGCGGCCCTTTTCTTCCCGCGGGGGGAGGAAACCTTGGATTCACCTCCCCGATTATCCTCCTTCGTGGAGACAGTAATTCCCCCGGTTTGGATGTGCAATGTGTGGAGCCCGGCTTCTCTATTCTTCTCTTCCCCTTTCCCCGAGGGCACTTGGCTTAGCGCACGTCTAAGCATCCTAACTGTTGCAAGACTAGGCGAGCCTTCGGGAAGTGGGGCCGCACACCTGATCCTCTCCGCCTTGCTGAGCCAATCCTGGCCGCGAACAAGTTTTCAGAATAATGTTGTATTAAACATAAATGAAGTGTTTGGTTACAGGGTACTTACTTGGGTGTCTGGGCGGTTGCAGCTCAGGCCCGCATCCTCGGTGGTGTCCGTACACCTTACTCGTGGTCCGAAGAATAACTTACACATCCCTTCGAGCGTCATGCCGAAGAAGTGCTGGATGGTTCGCGGACCTTCTGGATTGAACTACCATATCCGGAGAGGCCGACGTTTGCATGGCAGGGCCTGCCGAACTATCATTACCTAAATGATTCTGACAAGATTGATATCCCTCTCAAGAAGCTCCCGAATACGGCTCTGCAATGTCGGTACGTCATTAACAGACCCCCAGTCTAGTCCCGCGTTGGTCCATGACGCCAGTTGAGGCGGAGGGCCCGAGCGGAAGGCGAGGGAAGCCACCCACTTTGTGCCTCGGGGAGCTGTGACGTAGAACCACCTCCGTTGCCACAGATCGGACACCTCCGGGAAGGAACCTTCTGGCCATGGAGCATCGGCGTTTCTGCTTATTGCAGCGCCTCCGCACTCCGTGTGTTGCCTCTCGATCACCTCCGGCTTCACATTGAAGGTCTTGAGCCATAAGCCAAAGTGTGGGGTGATGTGGAGGAAGGCTTCACACACGACGATAAACGACGAGATGTGAAGGATGGAATCCGGAGCTAGATCATGAAAATCTAGCCTGTAATAGAACATGAGCCCTCTCACGAAGGGATCAAGAGTAAAGCCCAATCCTCGGAGGAAGTGAGAAACAAATACGACACTGTCGTTGGATTCGGGAGTGGGGATGACCTGCCCTAGAGCAGGAAGCCTGTGCTTGACATCGGCTGTCAGATATCTGGCCTCCCTGAGCTTCGCAATGTCCTCTTCTGTGATAGAGGAGGCCATCCACCGGCCTTGAAGGTTGAATCCGGACATGATTGAAGATCCAAAGTGCCTAAGCTTGAGCTTCGGGTGTTGGAACTCGAGATGCGGAAACGCGCAAGCGTGGTAAGAAAGGGATAGGCCTCGATCCCTCTATAAAGGGGGAGAATATCAAGCGTCCCCAGCGTAACCGTTTGGGACTTGCCTAAAAACACAGAGTCATGCCAACGGGCGTAGTTGGGTTACCCGCACCCATATTGATGAGAATCCCATGATAAAGGGGACATGATCTATGCTTCGGCAAGGCATGCCAATAGAACCGCCTTGCCGTGCGTGTCATGGCAGGTTTAGAAAAAAACGGTTCAGATTAAACCAGGCCGCGACATAAGGATACGCCGGGAAAATTGTCAATAGATTGGATTTGTAAAGTATCGTGCTCTCTACGGCGATGTGTGGAAATTATTTTGCAGAGCCGGACATGATTTAAGTGTTCGAAAGTTACCTTGGGGTATTCGAAGATGGAACCCGCCTTGCAATGCCGAAGACAATCTACACGCCGGACTCATCGTCATTGAAGCCTGGTTCAAGGGCTACCGAGGGAGTCCTGGATAAGGGGGTATCCGGACAGCCGGACTATATGCTTTGGCCGGACTATTGGATTATGAAGATATAAGATTGAAGACTTCGTCCCGTGTCCGGATGGGACTCTCCTTTGTGTGGAAGGCAAGCTTGGCGACTAGGATATTAGATATCCTTCTCTGTAACTGACTCTGTGTAACCCTAGCCCCCTCTGGTGTCTATATAAACCGGAGGGTTTAGTCCGTAGAAGAACAATCAGAATCATAGGCTAGCTTATAGGGTTTAGCCTCTACGATCTCGTGGTACATCAACTCTTGTAATACTCATATCATCAATATCAATCAAGCAGGAAGTAGGGTATTACCTCCATTGAGAGGGGCCGAACTTGGGTAAACATCATGTCCCTAGTCTCCCACTACCATTAGCCTTAGACGCACAGTTCGGGACCCCCTACCCGAGATCCGCCGGTTTTGACAACGACACAACGCTTATAAACCACTCTCGAGCTCGGTCAACTAGCAATGTGGGTGTCGGTTTCAAAACCGGCGGATCTCGGGTAGGGGGTCCGAACTGTGCGTCTAAGGCTAGAGGTAACAGGAGGTGGGGGACACAATGTTTACCCAGGTTCGGGCCCTCTCGATGGAGGTAACACCCTACTTCCTGCTTGATTGATCTTGATGATATGAGTATTACAAGAATAGATCTACCATGAGATCAAAGAGGCTAAACTCTAGAAGCTAGCCTATGGTTATGATTGTTCTTGTCCTACGGACTAAACCCTCCGGTTTATATAGACATCGGAGGGAGCTAGGGTTACACAGAGTCGGTTATAGAGAAAGGAATCTTCACATCCGAATCGCCAATCTTGCCCTCCACGCAAAGGAGGGTCCCATCCGGATACGGGACGAAGTCTTCTATCTTGTATCTTCATAGTCTAACAGTCCGGCATTCGCATATATTCCGGCTGTCCGAGGACCCCTCAATCCAGGACTTCCTCAGTAGCCCCTGAAGCAGGCTTCAACGACGATGAGTCCGACGCGCAAATTGTCTTTGGCATTGCAAGGCAGGTTCCTTCTCTGAATACTTCAAAACAGATCTTGAACATAAGAATCGTGTCCGACTCTGCAAAACAAATCCCACATACCACTGTAGAGAGTATAACATCCCACGAGTCTAATCTGCTGACATATCATAGTGTGACATCACGCCACGACCCGACCTTTATTCGAACCGTTTTTATCCCGCCCCTCCGTATTTCGAGGTGCGGTTTCACTGGCACGTCTTGTCGAAGCAGAGATCGTGTCCCCTTATTATGGGATTCTCATCAATACGGGCATGGGTAACCCAACCGTGCCATCAGCACGACGCTTGGGGAATAAGCGAATTTTAGGGCGAACGGGGAGGCACACGGTTTTTACTGCATTTATAAAGGGATAAGGACTCCCCTTTTTTCACCCATGCCCTCTTCTTCCTGTGCTCATTCATCCTCGAGCTCCAGCGCCCAAGCTCCCATCTCTTCTGCCTAAAAAAGCACTCCAATCATGTCTGGATCCGGAGCTGGAGGCAAGTGGGATGGCCTCCTCCATCAAGAAGGAGGACATCAAGAAGCTCCGGGAGGTCGGGTACTTGATAAAAGACATCGCTCATCGGCTTCCGGCCAAGGAGCAGATCATCCCCACCCCGGAGCCCCAAGAGAGGGTGGTATTTCTCTCCCACTTCGTCTGCGGGTTGGGGTTCCCCCTCCACCCGTTCATCCATGGACTGGTGCTCTACTACGGGCTGGACTTCCACGACTTGGCGCCCAATTCCATCCTCAACATTTCGGCATTCATTATTGTGTGTGAGGCCTTTCTCCGCATCCCACCTCACTTCGGCTTATGGCTGAAGACCTTCAATGTGAAGCCCAAGGTGGTGAGCAGCGAGCAAGCAGAGTGAGGAGGCGTTATGGTGGGCAAAATGCCCAATGTCAGCTGGCCCGAAGACTCCTTTGTGGAGACCGTAAAGGGGTGGCAGTCGGGGTGGTACTACATCACCGAGCCGCGCGACGCCAACTCGGCGGCGACCCATGAATTCTGATCCGAAGTCCCCATGCGGCTCACCTCCTGGGGAGAGAAAGGTTTAGCCTAGGGCTCAGCGGAAGAAGTGATCGGGCTCCACACATGCATCCAGAACATGGTTGACAAGAAAATCAAGCTTGTCAACGTGGTCCAGATCATGCTTTTCCGCCGGATTCTTCCGTGCTAGATCCGGACATGTAACCTGTGGGAGTTCGACCCGGCCAAGCACTAGACGCTGTTGGAGCTCTTCGATATGACATATGAAGGCATCTGGAAGGTTCTTTTTAAGACTGGGGGGTACCACCACCCACATTCGAAGATCGCGGGCTTAACATGAAACGTCGGGCTAATCTGGTAAGTTCTTTTATGTTTTGCAAGGCATATCTTTCACCGGCATATCTGCGGGAGGAACCTAACGCTCTATGCCAATCTTTCAGGCCTGGGTAGGGATAGCGGAGGAGATTGAATGTCTGGCTCTTCTGACGAAGATGATATTTCCGGCACCCTATGAAGTGCCAGAGAAGAAAACCATGAAGGCGGCCAAGGGGACCAGAGGTGATCTCTGCCGTAAGGGCGCTTCGGAAGTGACGTCCGAAGATGCCGAGACACACTCCTCCGCCGAAGACGACGACAAGGAGGAGAAGACCCGTTCCTCTCCCACTGGGGAGCAGAAGAAGATGTAGGCCTCCACACATGGGGAGGCCGAGGTGCCCAAGAAGGGGAAAATCTCCCTTCCGGACTACTCCGCCGCAGCCACCAACAGCAGCGAGGATGGGGCCCAGGGTCAAGCCCCTGGCCAAATCGTAAGTATCCGGACGTGGTAGTATTTCTAGTTTCTTCACTTTATCATTTTTAATATGTTAAACCATGTATCTGTAGTCCGGCCCAATCCTATATCGAGCTCTCCTCCTCTTCGAAGGGGTCACTGGATCCATCGGTGATGAACAATAATTCCCTTCCAACGGCCACCTCCCATAAGGCCGTAGATAACACCGAGGTGTTGTCCCGAAGGATACCAGGCCAAGGGGAGGCCGTTCTGGTGATGCCGGAGGAAAGAAGTCCAGATGCCGGGCACATGGGGGGCAAGGCCCCTACGGACCCCATCGATGAGGGCCGAGTCCAGTTCGGCCCTGAGCCGGACACAGCTCCGGAGACCCAAGAGGCTCCAGATTCGGGCAGGCAGCCTCTCCCGAGCGAGGGGGGCAAGCCGCCTCCGTCAGTGACCTCTTTCCATCCAGAGGCACCAGACAGATTGCTGGAAGCACTACAAGGCGCTTCCATTATGGAGGAACACCGTTCTCTTATGAGTACGGTGATCGACAAGGTCCAATCCGCCAAAAGCCTGCATTAGCCTTCTAACAGGCTTTGAGGTGAGTAATATACTTGTAAAAGAATAACACCTTGTAGACAGTAGCCCCTGATGCTCTGTTCGGTGTTCGTAAAGAAGAACCAAACAAAGGATCAAAATGTTTTCGTAGGAGCCTAACATAAAATGTCTATGTAAATAAGCAGGCGTCGCTGCTAGCCGCCGCCGCTCATACTGCGTAGGTCTCTAGCTTGACACGGATTCTGGAGCAGGCCGAGGAAGAACTCGGCCTCTTGAAGAAGCAACTGGAGGACAGCCAAGGTATGCACTAAATTGTGCTTTATATTTAGGAAAGATGAAAAGTTCGTACTGACTGAAGTGTCATGAACTTTATTAGGGGCCGCGACCGAAGTAGCGGCCCTCAAGAAGGCGTTGGCCGAGGCCGAGGACAAAGCAGCTAAGGAACATGCCGCGCGCGAGAAGCAGGAGGCCCGGGTTAGCGAGGTCCAGCAAGAGCTCCAGGACGCCGTCAAAAAGTACGAGTCCTTGGAGCGTGATTCGAAGACTCAAGAGGCTGAACTTGCCAAAGCCCGCCAGAGCACGCAAGATGCCTGGGACGAAGCCCAGAGTGCCCTCCGAGAAATCTAGGTGGCCCAGGATATCATGGCAGGTAAGGCTTTTATTATGCAAAAGAAAGTGTACGAAAGAAGCGTTCCTTTTACTTACCCGAATTTGGATTTTTCCAGGAGCATTTGCGGATCTACCACGCAGTATATCAGATGCTGCAGAGTTCTTTCGAGCCGAAGAAGGGAGCTCTACGGAGAAGCTATTCTGGTCTCTGCTACGTCTTGAGCTAGTGTTGGTTTTCCCCGAAGAGGAGAGGGTGATGCAGCAAGTGTAGCGTAAGTATTTCTCTAAGTTTTGAGAACCAATGTATAAATCCAGTAGGAGGCTCCTCAAAAGTCCCACGCACCTACACAAACAAACTGAGAACTCGCAACCAACGCAATAAAGGGGTTGTCGATCCCTTCACGGCCACTTACAAAAGTGAGATCTGATAGAGATAGTATGATAAGATAAATATATTTTTGGTATTTTATAATATAGATGCAAAAGGTAAAGATGCAAATAAAAGTAGATTGAAAGCAAATATGATAATAGATAGACCCGGGGGCCATAGGTTTCACTAGAGGCTTCTCTCGAGATAGCATAAGTATTATGGTGGGTGAACAAATTACTGTCGAGCAATCGATAAAAAATCGCATAGTTATGAGATTATCTAGGCATGATCATGTATATAGGCATCACGTCCATAACAAGTAGACCGACTCCTTCCTGCATCTACTACTATTACTCCACACATCGACTGACTCCTGCCTGCATCTACTACTATTACTCCACACATCGACCGACTCCAGCCTGCATCTAGAGTATTAAGTTCATAAGAATAGAGCAAGGCATTAAGCAAGATGACATGATGTAGCAGGATAAACTCATGCAATATGATATAAACCCCATCTTGTTATCCTTGATGGCAACAATACAATACATGTCTTGCAACCCTTTCTGTCACTGGGTAAGAACACCGCAAGATTGAACCCAAAGCTAAGCACTTCTCCCATGGCAAGAAATATCAATCTAATAGGCCAAACCAAACTGATAATTCGAAGAGACTTGCAAAGATAACTCAATCATACATAAAAGAATTCAGAGAAGATTCAATTATTATCCATAGATAAATCTGATCATAAACCCACAATTCATCGGATCTCGACAAACACACCGCAAAAAGAGATTACATCGAATAGATCTCCACAAGAGAGGGGGAGAACATTGTATTGAGATCCAAAAAGAGAGAACAAGCCATCTAGCTAATAACTATGGACCCATAGGTCGGTGGTAAACTACTCACAACTCATCGGAGGGGCAAGGATGTTGATGTAGAGGCCCTCCATGGTCGATTCCCCCTTCGGCAGAGTGCCGGCGAAGGCTCCAAGATGGGATGTCATGGATACAGAAGGTTACGGCGGTGGAAATTTTGTTTCGTGGTGCTCCTGGATGTTTTCGGGGTCCGTAGGTATATATAGGAGGAAGAAGTACGTCGGTGGACGCCCGAGGGTCCCACGAGACAGGGGGCGCGCCCTATAGGGGGGGATATCTCGTGGGGTCCTCGGGAGCTTCTTGACTTGCACTCCAAGCTCTCCGGATCTTGTTCGTTCCAAAAATCACGCTCCCGAAGGTTTCATTCCGTTTGGACTCCGTTTGATATTCCTTTTCTTCGAAATACTGAAATAGGCAAAAAACAGCAATAACGGGCTGGGCCTCCGGTTAGTAGGTTAGTCCCAAAAATGATATAAATGTGTAGAATAAAGCCCATAAACATCCAAAAGGGGTAATATAATAGCATGGAACAATAAAAAATTATAGATACATTGGAGACGTATCAGTCTCAATACCTTGGATCAGAACATCGGTCGCCCCTTAGCGACCAGCTAAAGGAGCTGGTTGAGATGCACAAGGCAGCCGAACTGGCCATGAAGGACCTAATAGTCCGGCTATGGCCTTCCGAGCCCGTGCCTAGTAGCTACATCGGACTCGTGAAGCGGATGGTAGCTGCCTGCCCTCGGCTTGATGCTATCAAGCGGTCGGTCTGCATTGAAGGTGCGCAGATGGCTTTTTCCCGCGCCAAGACGCACTGGGCGAAGATGGATGCCGCAAAGTTGATGACCGAGGGTCCGCCCGAGGGCAAGGAGCATCGCAGGCCTGAGATGTACTATGACAGTGTCATGAAGGGATCCCGCCTTGTGGCGGAGCAATGTTTTAAGGATATCATTTTCCCTTGAAAGCATTATTTTATCCTGTCCTATAATATTGAACAAGGTCTTTGTGTAATGTAATGCTTGTTATTTAAAATTTTACCTCCTGTGCGGTCGTTTATAAAATCTGAGAGTTGGTCAGTCGGTTGCTTCTGCCCCCATGTAGCTAGTACAGGGGTGTTCGGGATAAATCTAGACACTCTTTATCCAAATGATTGGTCCTTTAAGGAGGTGTTTAGCGCAACGAACAAGGCAATCGGACTATACGGCTTTATCACCCTTACTTAGCCATAGGAGTTCTATAATTTTAAATTTTGGTGTAGCCCCTGGTGTTCGGAAGGCCGAAGTTGGGGCGGTATACACGCCTAATCGGACAAAAACCGAGTCCTTGCATAAAGCGGAGAAAATCTCTAAAGATTTGAAGACCTCTCGAACAGCTGACCAACTCTCGCCGCATCATGATAGTCAGTTTTTGGCTTTCTCTACTGAGGTGCTCATCCGGAAGAACCGGGACACAATAGCAGCAGTTCTCCCTTTAATACCCTAGCCGATATAGCGGAACATAGGGTAGCAAGCACACGAGCCGGGCAACCTGACCAAAGACATGATTCAGAGTCGATGCATATAATGCTATAAGTTCAGGGTGTTGAACTATACTGTAAAAGTGTTCGGACTTTCTTGCCGTGTTATGGGGTACACTGAAGCCCCTGGCGAATTAAGTCGTACCAGAATGTACGAGTGCAATTTAAAAATAAATGGACAAGGAAAAATCTAAATAATGGGCAAATGTTGCAGATTATTTTTCATTGTAAGTTGATTGATACATCAAGGCGTATCTGTACAAAGTAGTGCTATACGCATGTAAGGCTATTAACATGCCACGACCAAGAGCGATCTGCGTGCGGGTATTTAAAATAGGTATGACGATCGTTAGCAAAGACCACCTGGGTATTCCCTTGTATGTTCGAGCCCCTAGCTTTCTTGGCGTATCCGTCCCGCTACGGGTCCGTTGAGCAGGTTTATTAGAAAAGACCTTGAAAGGTGAGAAAACCTGAAAGAAAGAGAAAAAGTGAGGGTATGCAGATCCGGAGCGGTTGAGCCGCATTGTGGGCCGCAGTCTAGCTATGCCTCCGTCCATGCCCATGGTATTTTAAGTGCGTAGTTGTGTACGCGCGGCACGAATTTTGCCGCTTTGTTGGGTCTGGGACGGAGGCCGTATTCCTAGATGAGCTCTGGACGAGCCGGATGGTCCTTATGCAGATTAGTGCGGACCTGCTTAACGGTGTCCGGGGGTTTATTGCTGAATTGAGGTTTTGCCTAAGGAGGCTATTCTGTACTTCTGCTGCAAGGGCCGCGGTGTGCTCCTCGGTATGGAGGGAGCGCTCCATATTTCCATCGACTGTTATAACACCGCGAGGTCCGGGCATCTTGAGCTTGACGTAGGCGTAGTGCGGCACCGCATTGAAACGGGCAAATGCGGTTCATCCGAGCAGAGCGTGGTAACCAATGCAGAAGGAGACAATGTCGAAGTGTAGCTCTTCGCTTCAGAAATTATCCGGGGATCCGAAGACCACTTCCAGTGTGATTGATCCCGTGCAACGGGCCTCTACACCTAGTATGACACCTTTAAAGGTGGTTTTGGTGGGTTTGATCCTTGAGGGATCAATACCTATTTTGCACACTGTATCTTGATAAAGCAGGTTCAGCCTGCTGCCACCGTCCATTAGGACGCGTGTGAGGTGAAATCCGTCAATGATAGGGTCAAGCACCAGTGCGGCTGAACCGTCGTGACGGATACTGGTTGGACGGTACCTTCGATCGAAGGTGATCGAACAGGAGCACCACGAGTTGTATTTTGGGGCGACTGGCTCCATCGCATAGACGTCCCTTAGTGCGCGCTTCCGCTCCCTTTTGGGGATGTTGGTAGCATATATCATGTTAACCGTTTTTACTTGGGGAGGAAACTTCTTCTGTCCCCCTGTATTTGGCGGCCGGGGTTCCTCGTCGTCGTCACTTGGCGATCCCTTTTCCTTGTTTTCAGCATTTAACTTGCCAGCCTGTTTGAAGACCCAACATTCTCTGTTGGTGTGATTGGCTGGTTTATCAGGGTGCCGTGGATTTGACATGGACGATCGAGTATGCGATCTAGACTGGACAGGCCCGGATTGTTTCATTTAAATGGCTTTTTCTGTTGACTGGACTTGGAGCCACTTAATCCGGCATTGACAGCAGTGTCTTCGACGTTATCGCCATTGTTTCGACGCTTGTGTGTGTTGCGTCGGGGCTTGCTATCTCTGGCTTCGGAAGTGCCAGGCTTACTTGAGGTGCTGTTGCTACGAGCGAACCAGCTATCCTTGCCCGCGCAAAAGCGAGTCATGAGCATCGTGAGGGCTGCCATGGACTTCGGCTTCTCTTGGCCGAGGTGTCGGGCAAGCCACTCGTCGCAGATGTTATGCTTAAAGGCCGCTAGGGCTTCGACATCCGGACAGTCGACAATTTGGTTCTTTTTGGTTAAGAACCGAGTCCAGAATTTCCTGGCTGACTCTCCGGGCTGTTGGATTATATGACTTAGGTCATCAGCATCTGAAGGTCGGACATAAGTGCCCTGGAAGTTGTCAAGGAATGCATCTTCCAGGTTCTCCCAACTGCCAATACTGTTTTCGGGCAGACTGTTCAACCAGTGCCTGGCTGGTCCCTTGAGTTTTAGTGGGAGATACTTGATGGCATGGAGATCATCGCCACGGGCATATGTATATGGAGAAGGAAGTCCTCGATCCATACCGCGGGGTCTGTTGTTCCATCGTATGATTCAATGTTTACGGGTTTAAACCCTTATGGGAATTCATGTTCTATTACTTCATCAGTGAAGCATAGGGGGTGCACGGCGCCTCTGTGTTGGGCTACGTCACGACGCAGCTCGGATGGAGCCGGTCTGCGGTATTTGCCCCGGACAGGTGTGTATATATTATGACTGGCATGGTGGTCGTCGTTGCGCATTGGGGCACACCCCCGCAATCTGTAGATCGATCTGGTCTGGCCCGCTCTGTTCTCCAAGTCGTACCGCAGGTCATGTGTGTATCCCCGAGTTGTTGTGTTTCTATTTGTTCGGCGATGTGGTGCCAGCTGGTGTTCAAGCTGAATTGCCGCTTTGTCTCGACCACGCGGTGGTCGGTCGGCCGCATTATATGCTGGCAGTGCTGGCTCCAGCGCCTCGACATCAAATTGAGGCAGTAGTTTGCGCTTCGGGTAACTTTTGGTTGGGCGCTCGAGTCCGTATTCCTCTGCTGCCAGGACCTCAGTCCATCTATCTGTGAGCAGATCTTGATCAGCTTGAAGCTGTTGCTGCTTCTTCTTCAGGCTTCCTGCCATGGCAATAAGGCGGCGCTTAACGCGCTCCTGCTCGACGGGATCCTCTGGCACAATAAATTCTTCATCGCCGAGGCTCAGCTCGTCCTCGGAGAGAGGCATGTAGTTGCTGTCCTCCGAGTCGTTGTTCACGACCTGTTCATCGGGGCTGGCTTGCCCATCTTCCCGTTCGTCCTGTTCGAAACTTGGCTTGGAAGGGTCTTCATTGTCTTCGGCATCGTCCGGAGTGTTGTTCTCTCTTGTGCCGGTATCGCTATTTTTACCATGGTGTGATTTAGACTGGCGCCGCTGATGTCGGCACTTAGACTGCTTCTCAGGAAGTTTGTCATCAGTTGCATCTTGTATGTCGTTGCCATTGTCTTCTTTGGGTGTATCCACCATGTATATATCGTATGAGGAGGTGGTTGTCCAGCGCCCTGTGGGCGGTGGTTCCTGTTCTTCTCCAGCATCGTCGTCCATACCGTCGATGTCTTCGGAGTCGAAATCAAGCATGTCGGTTAAATCATCGACAATGGCTATCAAATGGGTGGTGGGTGGGCAACGAAGTTCTTCGTCGTCCGCTTCCCACTCGAGCCAGACATAGTTCGGCCAGGAATCTCCTGACAAGGAGAGAGACTTTAATGAGTTTAACACGTCGCCTAGGGGCGAGTGTTGGAAGATGTCCGCGGAGCTGAACTCTAAGATTGGTGCCCAGTCAGACTCGATGGGCGCAGATTCACGCGGTTTGGAGCCTGTAACTAGAGACAAGTCCGATGCTCCAATGACACAGGCCTCATTGGAGGTCAAATCTGTGTTTGGCTCTAGCCCCATTGAGTCCGCGGCTTCTGTAGCGGGGTTGAGCATCCTGTCCTCGGATGGCGTGCTCTGCTCTGGATCTAGGGCCAGTGCGGCTACAGGTGCAATCTCCCGCATACCATCTGATGGCAGATTAGGGCGTGTTCATCGTGGCGGTGGGGCACGGCTGTCATGGGCTCGAATCCGTCAAAGATCAAGTCTCCGCGGATGTCGGCAGTGTAGTTCAAGCTTCCAAACCTGACCTGATGGCCAGGGGCGTAGGTGTTGATCTACTCCAGATGGCCAAGCGAGTTGGCCCGCAGTGCGAAGCCGCCGAAAACGAAGCTCTGTCCGGGGAGAAAAACTTCACCCTGGACCGCGTTATTGATGATTGAAGGAGCCATCAAGCCTTATGGTGACGACACAGTGGAACTCTCAATGAAAGCACCAATGTCAGTGTCAAAACCGGCGGATCTTGGGTAGGGGGTCCGGAACTGTGCGTCTAAGGCTAATGGTAACAGGAGGCCGGGGGACACGATGTTTACCCAGGTTCGGGCCCTCTCGATGGAGGTAATACCCTACTTCCTGCTTGATTGATCTTGATGATATGAGTATTAAAAGAGTAGATCTACCACGAGATCAAAGGGGCTAAACCCTAGAAGCTAGCTTCTGGTTATGATTGTTCTTGTCCTACGGACTAAACCCTCCGGTTTATATAGACACCGGAGGGAGCTAGGGTTACACAGAGTCGGTTATAGAGAAAGGAATCTTGACAACTGAATTGCCAAGCTTGCCCTCCACGCAAAGGAGAGTCCCATCCGAATATGGGACGAAGTCTTCTATCTTGTATCTTCATAGTCCAACAGTCCGGCATTCACATATAGTCCGGCTGTCCGAGGACCCCTCAATCCAGGACTCCCTCAGTGGGACTAAACTTTTGGCCGCAACGCGGGCAGCACAAGGCCCTTGGTCCCGGTTGGTGACACCAACAGGGACAAAAGGGGTGCATTGGTACCGGTTCATGCCACCAACTGGGACAAATGCCCTCCTTTTAGTCCCGGTTGGTGCCACCAACCGGGACCAAAGGCCTCTGCTTCCCGCACTTTCGGCTGCTGAAAAGAGACCTTTGGTCCCGGTTGGTGGCACGAACCGGGACTAAAGGGTGGCTTTGATCCCGGTTGGTGCCACAAACCAGGACCAATGCTCTGTCTATATAAGGTAGCACTTTGAAATTTTCAGTCCCAGCTCATCTTCCCCCCCCCCCCGACGCCGCACCGAACAGCACGACGCTGCCAGGCTGCCTGAGCTCACCCCATCGATGCCGTCGCCACCCTCTGCCCCGTCGACGCCGTTAGACTGCTCGACTTCGCCGTCACCGCGCGCACCCCTGCCCCGACGCCGTCGCCATGCCGCCCCTGCCCCGACGGCGTCGCTGCCCCGGTCCGTGCCACCCCGCGCTAGCTCCGGCCGGCCTCCTCCGTATATGCATTTGTTTCATATATGTTGATGATGATATGATGACGTTGATGATATGATGATGTTTTTTTTCTTATATGTATTATTACTTTTATTTAAGTTTTTAGTAGATATCGATTTAAGGGAGGAGGAGAAGTTTCGTTTAGTTTTAGTATTATTTTAGTTTAGGAAGAAGGAAAAGAAAAGGGAGAAGAAGAGGAGAGGAAGAAGAGGAGAAATAAATAAGAAGAGGAAAAAAGAAAAAAAGAAAGAGGAGAAGAAGAAAGGAATAGAGGAGAAGATCGAAGAAATATCTTCTCCTCTATTCCTTTCTTCTTCTCCTCTTTTTTTCTTCTTCTTCTTCCTCTTATTATTTTTTATTGGGTATGTCGTTGTCGATATACCACCTCCCCGATAAGTTCGACATGAGGGGGGGGGGGTCGATATACCCCCTCCCCGATAACTTTGACATGAGGAGGGGGAGGGGGACGCCGAGGGTTCGAGGGGCGAGGGCCGGGAACTAGCTAGGGTAGAGGGTCGAGGGTCACCGAGGGGTCGAGGGTCGCCGAGGGTTCGAGGGTCAAGGGCTGAGGGTTCGAGGGTCAAGGTCGTCGAGGGGTAGAGGGGTCGAGGGTTGAGGGTTCGAGGGTTCTAGGGTCGAGGGTTCAAGGGTTCTAGGGTCGAGGGTTTGAGGGTTGTCGAGGGGCCGAGAGTTTGAGGGTCGAGGGTCGTCAAGGGGTCGAGGATCATCGAGGGGTCGAGGGTCGTCAAGGGGTCGAGGATCACCGAGGGGTCGAGAGGTTTCCTAGTGTCAAAGTATTGAAGAAATCCATGGCTTCATCATTCAGAAATAACCGGGGCATGATTGTACGAAGTTCTCCAAAGTTGTTTTGAAACGGAGTCCCGGATAGGATAATCCGCCTTTTGGTACGAATTTCAGCAAAGGCCTTCCAAATAGCGATATTCGGAAGGCTCTTGCTGAACTTAGTACCAAAAAGCGAATTATCCTATCTGGGAGTCCGTTCCAAAACAACTTTGGAGAGCTTCGTAGCATCATGCACCTGTTACTTTTGCCTAATGATGAAGACATGGTTTTGTTGAATCCTTTGACACTAGACAAACGTTGGACAATCATGAGAGAGGCGGTCTAGCCCAAACCCTAGAAGCGCTGCCGAGGCCACCCAAATTTACCAAGTTAAAAGAGCGTTGTCGTCAGGGCCACCCCAAACCCTTGAAGCGTTACCGAGGCCACCCCAAACCCTAGATAAGCGTCGAGACCACTAATATTATTCCCTGTTGTGATTAGCTATCTAGGTCTACGTTTGCCACTAATATATCCATCTGTCATGTTTGTGTAATAATTGCCATGTCGTAATATTTGCAGAAACTATGGAGCACGGCAAGACGAGGAAGTAGAACAGGGGTTGGGGGACATAATCACAGCCGGAGCTGATGTCTTGTCATATCTCAACGACACCGATGGTCTGGAAGGACAGGGTGAAGAAGCAGGCTACGGTGATCGAACAATGGAGGAGGAAGGACATGATTATTATGGCTTCGGTGACCGAATACCGGTGGAAGAAGGACACCGTGATGACGGCTCCAGTGACCGAACAGAGTCCGGCCAGGTATATATATATATATATATGTATATATATATATATATATTAATCAAGCATGTGCTGACTATAGCTAATTGATGCATTAATTGTTTTGGTATGTACACATATTAACTCTCTTCTTTCTTCTTTTCTAGCCCTCCGGATCAAGCCAAACTTCGGTAACGAGACGAGGCCCGAAGAAAAGGTTGCACCAGGATGAAAGGTTCACGATCACAGCAATCGCACGCGATGGCCAACCGATTGAAGCCATCCGGACCAAGGAAGCATTTTCTGCTCAGTGCGGGGTTCTTGTTAGGGAAATCATCCCGATCAGCATCCCCCAATAGTATAAGCCTAAGAACAAAGACCCTCAGGTGTCTTATGTCAACGATAGGCAGAAAGATGATCTTTGGACTGAGTTGAAGGCAAACTTCACCCTACGGCTAGAGGAGGATCCGGAGAAGCCAGTTATAGAGCCATTGGTCAAGGCTCATGCTCTTAAGAAGATGGCAGATCTATTCAGGAGGTGGAAGAATGAGCTGAAAACAAAGTTTGTCGACAAAGACAAGAATCTAGAATTCACTGAACCGGTTTGAGAAGATCAGAGATCAATGGGACGCATTTGTGGCCCACAAGACATCGGACAAGAGTAAGAAGATATCAGCGACAAACAAGAAAAATGTTGCAAAGAAGGAGCATCACCATCGCACGGGGTCAGGTGGCTACCTCAAAGCCCGGTCGTTGTGGGACAAGGCTGAGAATGACCTGCGTGCTGAAGGGGTCGAACCAGATACATTCAACTGGCCAGACCGTTCAAGGACTTGGTTCTTCAGGGTTGGGGGAACCTTGGACCCTGAAACAGGGAAGTGCGTTTGGACGAACGAGCAACCACGAATACCCGTCATGAAGCTTCAGGAGTATATCACCGCATCGCAGGAAGGGACGTTCATTCCCGAGAGAGAGACCAACAAACTCACAATGGCCCTCGGGAATCCTGAGCACCCTGGACGGACACGAGGCACGCCAGGCTCCGTTTCGTGGAAGGCTGGGTTTCCTGACGCAGGCGGTTACAAATGCAAGGAGAGGAAGAAGAAAGTGGAGTAGACCCAACTGCAGGCGCTGCACGTAGGGGTACAAGCGCTAGAGGAACGAGAAGCAGTTCACAGCAAGCGACCTGCCGAAGCTACCCCGCCATCTCAGCGGAGAAGGAGTGTGGCTTCCACCGAGCTGCTTCAGGAGCTTGTCTTCACAGCTCCTGCTAGCTACAACGTAGATGCTATCATGGGGTGTCAACATTGCCACCTTATGACGCAATGGTAGCAATTCAAAGTCAAGGCGGCTGTCGGCTCTGTTGCACCAACTGAACCCAGCGCAACTTTTCACTTCCATCCGATTCCAGAAAGATATGCTAGGGTGATGGTGGATGAAATAACGGAGGGATTTGAGGAGCTCGAGCTTGACCACCCTACCGGTGAAGGGAAGACTCGGCTGGGTTCTGCTCTGAAGACTCCATGCCTATGGCGGAAGGATCTCATCAACCTTCAGAACTGGATGCCTCCGCCTCCTCCTCCTCCCCCGGTGAGTCAAGGCACTCCACCTCCTCCTCCGCCTCCTCCACCGGCGAGTGATCAGGGCACTCCGCCTCCTTCTCCGGCTGCTCAGCCGCATGGCAGCACTCCGCCTCCTTCTCCCCCTGCGCCAGCGCGTCCGAGCAGGCCGCCTCCTCCTCTGCCTCGTCAGCAAGGGCGGAAGAGATCCGCCACCACTCTGGCTGCTCCGGCATGTCGTAGCACCCCGCCTCCTTCTCCGCCTCGTAAGCAACAAAAGAAGACAGGCGCAGCTGCTCGGCCTGCTCCAGCGTCTAGCAGTGCAGCCAAAGGCGAAGGCAATACAGATTCGGTCCATCTCTCAAGCCTCTAGAGAAGTTACCATACGAGATGACCGAACAGGAAAACATGGAGATTTGTCAAGCCCAAGTGAAGGACTTCTTTGAAACGCAAAGTGCTAAGAAACATCCACCTCCAGAGGAGAAGATAGATCCGGTGAAAGCAAAGCACACTATCGACGCCCTGAAGAAACCACCACCGTCTCCGCCGAAAACCAACTATGAGCGCATTATTGAAAGGTCATATATCGAAGAGGAGCGGTCGGGAAGTACTTGCAGTGATTGAAGGTTAGCAGAACGAAGAATTGGAAAAAAATACCCAGCTCGGCGAACAAGCGAACCAATCGTGCCCCCCCCCGCTCAAGGTGTCTAGCGATATCATCGCTAGTCATCCGGGGACCTTGCCCGGTACCAATCCTGCAATTACATGCACGATGACAATGCACATTTTGATATAATGGAGGTGGACGAATTCGGATACCAGTACGGTAAGCCTCTCGTCAAAGATGGAACTACTCTAACAACAATGATGCGAAGATTCCATGATTGGTACATGGAAACCTGCAGTGAGTCTGGGAAGGATACTTTGGCGCTGAAAGTTAAAGATGAGCACAACCTCGTTGGAATTGAGCTGTTGTCTATTCCATTTGAGGAGTTCTTCTAGTTTTTCAATCAAAAGGCCCCCAATAAATTAACGGTCACTTGCTATTGTCTGTAAGTACTACGTCTGTCATTAAGTCCCTATATATAGCTCAGCTCTTTCATTGCATGTATATATAATTATCCTTACTATATTATGCAGATTGAAAATCGTCGAATGCAGAAAAGCTAAAATGTATATGATATTGGGTTCATTAACACAAATATCATAGATGAATATACGGTTAAATTTCATGCCAAAGAAACCAAGGACAGCTTGCTACGATCGTTTGTAATAAATCAAAACAAAGATACAATACTCTTTCCTTACAACTTCAAGTGAGTGTTATTGTCCTGTGCATATTCGGTTTCCCTTAATTATTAGTCGAGGTTACAGTAATTAATGCAATTGATGAGTTATGCATGCATGCGCATGTTCCACTATATTCTCCTAGAGATTAATCTTGAGCAGGGACTAGTAATTGTTTTCTTACAACTTCAAGTAATTGTTTTCTTTGTCTCGCACGGTTTGGAAAGTATTCACCGCACAAGTTCCGGGACTGCCGCGGGATCTGCGATGGAAATACCCGAAAGTAAGTACTACTTGCTAGCTAGTTCCGCGCATCTCCCGTTGATTCTAGCTACTTTCATCTATGCCATTTATAATGCTTCATTATTAGTTTGATTGACCTCTATTTCTCGTAAAGTGCTTGTGGCAGGAAGCCGGGAATAATTACTGTGGATACTACGTCTGCTAGTTCATCTACAATGTGACGACCAAGAATAGGCGGGGCTACTGTAAAAGGCAATATGAAGTGCGTAAGCAAAAATATTCACAAGTTTATTTTATTACCATCATTTCTGTTGAGTTTCATTCATATATATGTATTGACCCCCTTATTCAAGTTATATGTAGTAGATGTGGAATGAACTCCTACCAGAAGATTGCACGTGAGCAATTCAAGAGGAATTGGTTGGATTCTTTGTTAACCACGTCATCAATAAAGTCGGAGAATACCATTTGGAACTTGAGTTCATATGTTAGGGTATTGTAAGAGATCTTACACATTGTGTATAGCCAGTAGCATCAGATACATATACGAAAACTTGTTATTCGACCAATCTCCTGGAGAAGGAGAGGTCGATCACTTCTCTCTATATATGTTCATGACGATCTTCTGCACTGAATGGTTTCCTTCATTTGCTTACTAGCTAGCGTGTCGAGTCCTCTCTATACGTATAGTATGTAGCCTCGACAAAGCACGGAGATAAGAGAGGACACTTCTCTCTATTAGCTAGCTAACACAATATGTGAAACCCCTAAATTAACCCTACAAAACCCCCCAACCCCCCCCCCCTTTCATAGAAAAAACAAAAACCCTAGCCCCTGAACTGCTGACGCGTGGACACTTATTGGTCCTGGTTGGTGCTACCAACTGGGACAAAAGGCCCCCCTGCCCGGGCAAGCCGCAGCGGCCACGTGGAGCCCCATCTGTCCCGGTTGGTATAAGAACCGGGACTAAAGGTGTTGGGCTTTAGTACCGACCCTTTAGTCCCGGTTCCTGAACCGGGAGAAATGGGCCTTATAAACCGGGATAAATGGGCCTTTTTCTACTAGTGAATATGAGCTCCAACAGCGCCAATGGATGACTCGGTGGCCGGTGGGGCGATGGCGGGGAATGAGACAAGAGGAAGAAGGTGGGGGCGTGGGGTGTTTTTTTTACTCCACTGTGGTTCGGTTAGTGTAGGGTGGACAGCTCGTTCGGAGGGTTTCTGTAGTCCACAACTGTTAGCAGAACAAGCCTAGGTGTTATCAGAATAAGACTCTTAAGGGGTGTTATCATATATATATATATATATATATATATATATATATATATATATATATATATATATATGACAAATGTTTCCTACAAGCAGTGGTAGTTACCACCACTTGCGTTTTGTATATTGTATGTAGTATCTCTCGAAACCGAGAGTATGTACGTGTAGTATGTAGTATATAACAATGGTTAGGTAGTATATATACAAAATATTTAGGTAGTATGTACTATTTTTTGAGTATGCTCTTTTTTACGTACAAATATGTACGTATTTCACAAATATAACAAAAACTATGGGCTCATATGCAATTTTTTCATTTAACTTGTTTTGAAATATTTTAGATATAGTATATGAACATATTTAAAATAATAAAATAGTATATATAGTACCACATGCTAGTATATGAGACATGTGGGGTAACTACCACCGGGTGGTAGGATAGATTTTCCCTATATATATATATATGTGTGTGTGTGTGTGTGTGTGTGTGTGTGTGTATTCTTAGGGGGTCAATCTAATGAAAGAGGATAAATGCCTACTGGACATGTGCACCACAAACTCTATACTCAGGGAAGTAAACTATTCCACTCTTACTAAGAGAAAAGTGAAATATTTTAACAATCGTTGGATGCGATGATGTAATTGTTGGCTCAACTCGGGTCATATTATTATCTCTATGGGTACTTGAGTGACATTAAGGATGTTTTTGACATATCCGCGCATCTCCTGTTGATTCTAGCTACTTTCATCAATGCCATTTATAATGCTTCATTATCAGTTTGATTGACCTCTAATTCTCGTAAAGTGCTTGTGGCAGAAAGCCGGGAATAATTACTGTGGATACTACGTCTGCGAGTTCATCTACAATGTGACGACCAAGAATAGGCGGGGCTACTATAAAAGGCAATATGAAGTGCGTAAGAAAAAATATTCACAAGTTTATTTTATTACCATCATTTCTGTTGAGTTTCATTCATATATATGTATTGACCCCCTTATTCAAGTTATATGTAGTAGATGTGGAATGAACTCCTACCAGAAGATTGCACGTGAGCAATTCAAGAGGAATTGGTTGGATTCTTTGTTAACCACGTCATCAATAAAGTCGGAGAATACCATTTGGAACTTGAGTTCATATGTTAGGGTATTGTAAGAGATCTTACACATTGTGTATAGCCAGTAGCATCAGATACATATACGAAAACTTGTTATTCGACCAATCTCCTGGAGAAGGAGAGGTCGATCACTTCTCTCTATATATGTTCATGACGATCTTCTGCACTGAATGGTTTCCTTCATTTGCTTACTAGCTAGCGTGTCGAGTCCTCTCTATACGTATAGTATGTAGCCTCGACAAAGCACGGAGATAAGAGAGGACACTTCTCTCTATTAGCTAGCTAACACAATATGTGAAACCCCTAAATTAACCCTACAAAACCCCCCAACCCCCCCCCCCTTTCATAGAAAAAACAAAAACCCTAGCCCCTGAACTGCTGACGCGTGGACACTTATTGGTCCTGGTTGGTGCTACCAACTGGGACAAAAGGCCCCCCTGCCCGGGCAAGCCGCAGCGGCCACGTGGAGCCCCATCTGTCCCGGTTGGTATAAGAACCGGGACTAAAGGTGTTGGGCTTTAGTACCGACCCTTTAGTCCCGGTTCCCGAACCGGGAGAAATGGGCCTTATAAACCGGGATAAATGGGCCTTTTTCTACTAGTGAATATGAGCTCCAACAGCGCCAATGGATGACTCGGTGGCCGGTGGGGCGATGGCGGGGAATGAGACAAGAGGAAGAAGGTGGGGGCGTGGGGTGTTTTTTTTACTCCACTGTGGTTCGGTTAGTGTAGGGTGGACAGCTCGTTCGGAGGGTTTCTGTAGTCCACAACTGTTAGCAGAACAAGCCTAGGTGTTATCAGAATAAGACTCTTAAGGGGTGTTATCATATATATATATATATATATATATATATATATATATATATATATATATATATATATATATATATGACAAATGTTTCCTACAAGCAGTGGTAGTTACCACCACTTGCGTTTTGTATATTGTATGTAGTATCTCTCGAAACCGAGAGTATGTACGTGTAGTATGTAGTATATAACAATGGTTAGGTAGTATATATATAAAATATTTAGGTAGTATGTACTATTTTTTGAGTATGCTCTTTTTTACGTACAAATATGTACGTATTTCACAAATATAACAAAAACTATGGGCTCATATGCAATTTTTTCATTTAACTTGTTTTGAAATATTTTAGATATAGTATATGAACATATTTAAAATAATAAAATAGTATATATAGTACCACATGCTAGTATATGAGACATGTGGGGTAACTACCACCGGGTGGTAGGATAGATTTTCCCTATATATATATATATATATGTGTGTGTGTGTGTGTGTGTGTGTGTGTGTGTGTGTGTATTCTTAGGGGGTCAATCTAATGAAAGAGGATAAATGCCTACTGGACATGTGCACCACAAACTCTATACTCAGAGAAGTAAACTATTCCACTCTTACTAAGAGAAAAGTGAAATATTTTAACAATCGCTGGATGCGATGATGTAATTGTTGGCTCAACTCGGGTCATATTATTATCTCTATGGGTACTTGAGTGACATTAAGGATGTTTTTGACATATCCGCGCATCTCCTGTTGATTCTAGCTACTTTCATCAATGCCATTTATAATGCTTCATTATCAGTTTGATTGACCTCTAATTCTCGTAAAGTGCTTGTGGCAGAAAGCCGGGAATAATTACTGTGGATACTACGTCTGCGAGTTCATCTACAATGTGACGACCAAGAATAGGCGGGGCTACTATAAAAGGCAATATGAAGTGCGTAAGAAAAAATATTCACAAGTTTATTTTATTACCATCATTTCTGTTGAGTTTCATTCATATATATGTATTGACCCCCTTATTCAAGTTATATGTAGTAGATGTGGAATGAACTCCTACCAGAAGATTGCACGTGAGCAATTCAAGAGGAATTGGTTGGATTCTTTGTTAACCACGTCATCAATAAAGTCGGAGAATACCATTTGGAACTTGAGTTCATATGTTAGGGTATTGTAAGAGATCTTACACATTGTGTATAGCCAGTAGCATCATATACATATACGAAAACTTGTTATTCGACCAATCTCCTGGAGAAGGAGAGGTCGATCACTTCTCTCTATATATGTTCATGACGATCTTCTGCACTGAATGGTTTCCTTCATTTGCTTACTAGCTAGCGTGTCGAGTCCTCTCTATACGTATAGTATGTAGCGTCGACAAAGCACGGAGATAAGAGAGGACACTTCTCTCTATTAGCTAGCTAACACAATATGTGAAACCCCTAAATTAACCCTACAAAACCCCCAACCCCCCCCCCCTTTCATAGAAAAAACAAAAACCCTAGCCCTGAACTGCTGACGCGTGGACACTTATTGGTCCTGGTTGGTGCTACCAACTGGGACAAAAGGCCCCCCTGCCCGGGCAAGCCGCAGCGGCCACGTGGAGCCCCATCTGTCCCGGTTGGTATAAGAACCGGGACTAAAGGTGTTGGGCTTTAGTACCGACCCTTTAGTCCCGGTTCCCGAAACGGGAGAAATGGGCCTTATAAACCGGGATAAATGGGCCTTTTTCTACTAGTGAATATGAGCTCCAACAGCGCCAATGGATGACTCGGTGGCCGGTGGGGCGATGGCGGGGAATGAGACAAGAGGAAGAAGGTGGGGGCGTGGGGTGTTTTTTTTACTCCACTGTGGTTCGGTTAGTGTAGGGTGGACAGCTCGTTCGGAGGGTTTCTGTAGTCCACAACTGTTAGCAGAACAAGCCTAGGTGTTATCAGAATAAGACTCTTAAGGGGTGTTATCATATATATATATATATATATATATATATATATATATATATATATATATATATATATATGACAAATGTTTCCTACAAGCAGTGGTAGTTACCACCACTTGCGTTTTGTATATTGTATGTAGTATCTCTCGAAACCGAGAGTATGTACGTGTAGTATGTAGTATATAACAATGGTTAGGTAGTATATATACAAAATATTTAGGTAGTATGTACTATTTTTTGAGTATGCTCTTTTTTACGTACAAATATGTACGTATTTCACAAATATAACAAAAACTATGGGCTCATATGCAATTTTTTCATTTAACTTGTTTTGAAATATTTTAGATATAGTATATGAACATATTTAAAATAATAAAATAGTATATATAGTACCACATGCTAGTATATGAGACATGTGGGGTAACTACCACCGGGTGGTAGGATAGATTTTCCCTATATATATATATATGTGTGTGTGTGTGTGTGTGTGTGTGTATTCTTAGGGGGTCAATCTAATGAAAGAGGATAAATGCCTACTGGACATGTGCACCACAAACTCTATACTCAGGGAAGTAAACTATTCCACTCTTACTAAGAGAAAAGTGAAATATTTTAACAATCGCTGGATGCGATGATGTAATTGTTGGCTCAACTCGGGTCATATTATTATCTCTATGGGTACTTGAGTGACATTAAGGATGTTTTTGACATATCCGCGCATCTCCTGTTGATTCTAGCTACTTTCATCAATGCCATTTATAATGCTTCATTATCAGTTTGATTGACCTCTAATTCTCGTAAAGTGCTTGTGGCAGAAAGCCGGGAATAATTACTGTGGATACTACGTCTGCGAGTTCATCTACAATGTGACGACCAAGAATAGGCGGGGCTACTATAAAAGGCAATATGAAGTGCGTAAGAAAAAATATTCACAAGTTTATTTTATTACCATCATTTCTGTTGAGTTTCATTCATATATATGTATTGACCCCCTTATTCAAGTTATATGTAGTAGATGCGGAATGAACTCCTACACAAGATCGCATGCGAGCAATTCAAGAGGAATTGGCTGGATTCTTTGTTAACCACGTCATCAATAAAGTCGGAGAATACCATTTGGAACTTGAGTTCATATGTTAGGGTATTGTAAGAGATCTTACACATTATGTATAGCCAGTAGCATCAGATAGATATACGAAAACTTGTTGTTCGACCAATCTCCTGGAGAAGGAGATGTCGATCACTTCTCTCTGTATATGTTCATGATGATCTTCTGTACTTAATGGTTTCCTTCATTTGCTTACTAGCTAGCGTGTCGAGTCCTCTCTATACGTATAGTATGTAGCATCGACCAAGCACGGAGATAAGAGAGGACACTTCTCTCTATTAGCTAGCTAACACAATATGTGAAACCCCTAAATTAACCCTACAAAACCCCCCAACCCCCCCCCCCCTTTCCACTACTAGGAAAAGGGCTATAGATGGAATTGACACTAATGGCGCACCAGACATGTGGTGCGCCATTACTATATACTAATGGCGCACCATGTGTTGGTACGCCATTACTGTCCAAATACTAATGGCGCACCACATCGCGGGTGCGCCATTAGTAAATTTTTTTTTAATTTTTTTGTCAAAACTACTAATGGCGCACCGTGGGAGTGGTGCGCCATTACTAGTTGAACTAGTAATGGCGCACCATGCCACGGTGCGCCATTAGTAACTTGGCCACCACTTCCACCGAATGCACCCCCCGGTGGATCGCCTTTTCAGTTTTAAAAAAAATAAAAGAAAGTGATGAAAATGTCAAAAAAATAAAAGAAAATAAGTTTCCCATGTGATATGTGGTCTAGTTGTTGGGAAAATTTGCAAATATGAATTTCGACTTCATTTGCAAAATCTCTCGAGAATTTGTAAAAATGGGCATAACTTTTGCATACTAACTCGGATGAAAAAGTTTTTTATATGAAAAATCATCTACTCGAAAAGTTACATTCGAATTTAACCGGGGGAACCCCGTTAAACATTTTCAAAATCCTCAAAAACCTAACAGAAAAAAGATACGGGGCTTTTAATATCTGGAGAGGCAAAAAAATTCAAAAAAAATTCAAACTCACTAATGGCGCACCTGCCCATGGTGCGCCATTAGTATCTTCCCGCCTTCAAAATTTATAATAAGTCAAAAAAATAAAAAAAAGTTAGTAATGGCGCACCTGCCCATGGTGCGCCATTAGTATCTTCCCGCCTTCAAAATTCAAAATAAGTCAAAAAAACAAAAAAAAGTTACTAATGGCGCACCGGCCCATGGTGCGCCATTAGTATCTTCCCGCCTTCAAAATTCAAAATAAGTCAAAAAAAACAAAAAACAATTATTAATGGCGCACCGGCCCATGGTGCGCCATTAGTATCTTCCCGCCTTCAAAATTTAAAATAAGTCAAAAAAATAAAATAAAAAGTTAGTAATGGTGCACCTGCCCACGGTGCGCCATTACTATGTCGTATATATGGCTGGGCGCACCTCCTCCACTCCATCTCCTCCTCTCCTCTCCTCCACTCCATCTCCTCCTCTCCTCTCCTCCACTCCATCTCCTCCTCTCCTCTCCTCCACTCCTTCTCCTCCTCTCCGGCGACCTCCTTCTCCTCTCCGGCGACCTCCTCCTCCTCTCCGGCGACCTCCTCCTCTCCGGGAACCTCCTCGTCCCTCCTCTCCTCCCCTCCCCTCCCATCCCCTCACGGTTTCTCCTCCCTCCTCTCCGGTGAGCTCCTCCTCCCTCCTCTCCTCCCATTCCCTCATGGTTTCTCCTTCCTCCTCTCCGATGCTTCGGTGAACTCCTCTCCGGCGACCTCCTCCTCCTCTCCGGCGATGTAGCCGAGCGCCTCTCCGGTGACCTCCTCCTCCTCCTCTCCGGCGAACTCCTCTCCGACAAAAGAACACGGCAAAAGAACGTACAAGATCCAAAATCAGGAACAAAATTTGAAATAATATCGTGCCAAAAAACGAGCAAAAAAACTAGCAAAAAATGGGCAAAAAAATCACGATCTAGATCCAAATTCAAAATTCAAAAATAGCAATGGCGCACGGTGGGGGTTAAGCGGTGCGCCACTATTATTTTCCCGCCTTCAAAATTCAACAATACTAATGGCGCACCGCGGCCTATACTAATGGCGCACCGGTGGCCTATACTAATGGCGCACTGTGGCCTATACTAATGGCGCACCAGTGGTGCGCCATTAGTATAGCAGATACTAATGGCGCATCAGTGGTGCGCCACTAGTAAAAATTACTAATGGCGTGCTAGTAATGGCGCACCAGTGATGCGCCATTAGTAGGCAAAATTGGTGTGCCATTAGTAGGCCTTTTCCTAGTAGTGTTCATAGAAAAAACAAAAACCCTAGCCCCTGAACTGCTGACGCGTGGACGCTTATTGGTCCTGGTTGGTGCTACCAACCGGGACAAAAGGCCCCCCTACCTGGGCAAGCCGCAGCGGCCACGTGGAGCCCCATCTGTCCCGGTTGGTATAAGAACCGGGACTAAAGGTGTTGGGCTTTAGTACCGACCCTTTAGTCCCGGTTCCCGAACCGGGACAAATGGGCCTTATAAACCGGGCTAAATGGGCCTTTTTCTACTAGTGAATATGAGCTCCAACAGCGCCAATGGATGACTCGATGGCCGGTGGGGCGATGGTGGGGAATGAGACGGGAGGAAGAAGGTGGGGGCGTGGGGTGTTTTTTTACTCCACTGTGGTTCGGTTAGTGTAGGGTGGACAACTCGTTCGGAGGGTTTCTGTAGTCCACAACTGTTAGCAGAACAAGCCTAGGTGTTATCAGAATAAGACTCTTAAGGGGTGTTATCATAATATATATATACATACATACATACATACATACATATATATATATATATATATATATATATATATATATATATATATATATGACAAATGTTTCCTACAAGCAGTGGTAGTTACCACCACTTGCGTTTTGTATATTGTATGTAGTATCTCTCGAAACCGAGAGTATGTACGTGTAGTATGTAGTATATAACAATGATTAGGTAGTATATATACAAAATATTTAGGTAGTATGTACCATTTTTTGAGTATGCTCTTTTTTACGTACAAATATGTACGTATTTCACAAATATAACAAAAACTATGGGCTCATATGCAATTTTTTCATGTAACTTGTTTTGAAATATTTTAGATATAGTATATGAACATATTTAAAATAATAAAATAGTATATATAGTACCACATGCTAGTATATGAGACATGTGGGGTAACTGCCACCGGGTGGTAGGATGGATTTTCCCTATATATATATATATGTGTGTGTGTGTGTGTGTGTATTCTTAGGGGGTCAATCTAATGAAAGAGGATAAATGCCTAGTGGACATGTGCACCACAAACTCTATACTCAGGGAACTAAACTATTCCACTCTTACTAAGAGAAAAATGAAATATTTTAACAATCGCTGGATGCGATGATGTAATTGTTGGCTCAACTCGGGTCATATTATTATCTCTATGGGTACTTGAGTGACATTAAAGATGTTTTTGACATATCCTTGTTCAACTCGTACTCTACTAAACTATGGAGATATATGTTAAAACAGTTTTCATGTCAAAACTTGTGATAACGATGATGAGAAATATCTTTTGGTACCATATACAACCAATATGTAAAGCACATTCTCTATGTACCATAAGGATGGCACTACACATACTATAAAATCTGTAGCAGATGTTGCGTACAAGACAATTTCCCAGAATGTCTTTCAGTAACAAACTTGGCATACTCGCCTTGGTCATCCCGACATTAACTTGAAACAAAAATTATCAGAAAATCCATTGGTTATGACTAAAGCAATGCTAAATTCTACCGATATTTGGATTTTACGTGTACTACATGTTACACATGGAAGCTAATTTTAAGGCTTGCGCACCATAAATTCTATGTTGAACCACTCAAACTCCTTGAACGCAAAAAAGTGGATGTAAGCGGCTCTTCCCAAACATTGACTAGACTATTAAGGTATCCTCTCGTTCTAAAAGACACATCAACATGATGGTATCAAGTGTTCCTTTACCCACACAAAACCATTGGCTCATTATTATTGTAACACCCAGGTAATCGTGCTACAATACTCCCACGTTATTGACGCCACATCACCTCGTTTACTGTTGCTACTCACGTGTTAGTTCAAAATGTTTCAAATCCAAATTTGAATTAACGACAAACAACCAAAGTTTTCAAACCTTAAAACAAAAATGTTCGGATTGTGTCCATTATTGCATAGGTAATTATGGTGAAGTAAACACCTTTTTAGAAAATGCCTAAATACTTAAAATGAATTAAAATAGAAAAGAAAATAAAGAAAAAGGAAAAAGAACAACAAAAACAGAAAAATAACAAAAAAAGAAAGGAAAAGACCCCCTCGGGCCAACCGGCCCAGCTACCGGCCGACCAGGCCAGTTGGCCCCGCCGGCCATCCCACACTCCCCATAACCCCCCTGCCGGTGGAAACTCTAACCGACACCCCACCCACTCTCCTCCCACTCACCCCACATCGCTCTCCCTCCCTCCCTGATCCAGATCTAGATCGGGGAACGAACCACGATGCCGACACCTCGCCACCTCCTGCACGCCGCCGTCGCCGCCAGTCGCCGGAGCTCCCTCGCCAGCCTGCTTCCTCCTCCTCGCTGGCCTGCCTCCACTCCGTCTACGCCGTCTCCGTTCTCCTCCTCATGCACCGCTGCCCCGTCCCTATGAATCCCGGTGAGGCCACGGCCTCGTCCTCCTCCTTCCCTCCCTCTACTCGAGGCCGACCGTATGCACGCGCACCACCGCGTCGGCCACACCGTCGCCCCCCTTGCCGCTCTTGGCCGTGCCCCACCGCGAGCTGCAGCAACTGCTGCTGTGCTGTGGCGCTGTCGCCACCTCCACTGCAGCCCCCGCGCTCGCCCCGCTCGTGCGTGGCCGCGCCCGCTCGTGGAGCGCTCCCGCGCCCTGCCTCCGACGTTCCTCTCGGCCTCGTCCCCTTGCCGCTCCCCGTGTGCCCGCGCGCCCCGCCGCGGCCTCGTCCCCTTGCCGCTCGTGCCGCTTTCCCCTGCCCCGCTCGCCTGCGGCCGCGCCCCGCTGCTCCCGCCGCCGACCATCAGTAGCCTCTCCTCGTGCAGCAGCTGCTGCATCCTGCGCGTGCCCGCTACACACGCGTGCACGCTGCCCTGCTTCCCTAGCCGCCAAGACGCGCCCGCGCGCGAACCACGTCGCCCTGTCGCGCCCTCCCCGTGGCCTCTGTCAGCCGCCCCGCTGCATCCTGCGCCTGCCGCCACACCCCGGTGGCCTCGCCCCGTCGCTCCCGTCGGGCACGCGCCCGGTCGGGCATCCAGTGCCCGCCCCGTCAAGGCCCCTGTGGGCCATTGACTAGGGGACCCCACGCCCCAGAAGTTAAGAAAAAAGAGAAATAATAATAATAATAATATAATAAAATTGAAATATCAATTAATTAATTAATTAAAGAATTAATTAACTTAACTAATTTTGTTTAATTAACCTAATCACCTAATTAAAGTATTTAATCATGATTAGTTAGCCTTAGTCTATGACATGAGGGACCCACCCGTCAATTTGAACCAGTTAATGCCATATTGACTGCTGACGTCATGCTGACATCATGATAATGTCACCATACACTATTCTCGATAATGTTGATTTAAAATAATCAAATAAATTCTAAAAATGATTAAATCTTTTAAAAAAATGATATAAAATAAACCGTACTTCGGATGGAAAAACTTTGTACATGAAAGTTGCTCAGAACGACGAGACGAATCGGAATACGCAGCCTGTTCGTCCGCCACGCATCCCTAGCATAGTGAACCTGTAACATTTCACCTCCGGTTCATGTGTCCAAAAACGCGAAACACCGGGGATACTTTCCCGGATGTTTCCCCCTTTCGCCGGTATCACCTACTACCGCGTTAGGGCACACCTAACACCGATCATTGTCATGTCATGCATCATCATGCTTATGATTGCATTGTATTTACTGTTTCTTCCCCCCTCTTCTCTCTGGTAGACTACGAGACCGGCGGTGCTGCTGCCCAGTTCAACTACAGAGTTGACGACCCCTCCTTCTTGCCAGAGCAACCAGGCAAGCCCCTCCTGATCACCAGATATCGCCTATTCTTCTCTCTACTGCTTGCATTAGAGTAGCATAGCATGTTACTATTTCGCTTAATCCTATTCTGTTGCATAGCCTGTCATTGTTGCTACAGTTGTTGATACCTTACCCGCAATCCTAAATGCTTAGTATAGAATGCTAGTTTATCATCAGTGACCCTACATTCTTGTCAGTCTGCCTTGCTACACTATCGGGCCGTGATCACTCGGGAGGTGATCACCGGTATATACTATACATATATACATACTATACAGATGGTGACTACAGTCGGTCGGCTCGTTGAGTACCCGCAAGTGATTTGGATATGGGGGCTGAAAAGACAGGTGGCTCCATCCCGTTAGAGGTGGGTTTGGGTTCCTGACGGCCCCTGACTGTTACTTTGTGGCGGAGCGACAGCGCAGGTTGAGACCACCTAGGCGAGAGGTGGGCTTGGCCCTGGTCGGCGTCTACGGTTACTTCAAAATAACATACTTAACAAGATCTTGGTATTTGATCTGAGTCTGGCCACTGGCCTATACGCACTAACCAACTATTCGGGAACAGTTATGGGCACTCGACGTCGTGGTATGAGCCGAAGCCTTCTTGACGTCAGCGACTGAGCGGCGTGCATCGGGTTGGACCGCATAACGCAACTTCCTTTGTAATGGAGGTTGCTAGGTCTGCTCACCGGCCGCGTACACAACATGCAGGTGTGTAATGGGCGATGGGCTCAGACTCCTGCACGCATAGGATTTAGACCGGCGTGCTAACCTCTCTGTTGTGCCCACGTGGGGCTGCGACGTGTTGATCTTCCGAGGCCGATCATGACCCAGAAAAGTGTGTCCGGCCAAAGGGAATCGAGCGTGTTGGGTTATGTGGTGCACCCCTACAGGGAAGTTGATCTATTCGAATAGCCGTGTCCCTCGGTAAATGGATGACCCGGAGTTGTACCTTGACCTTATGACAAATAGAACCGGATACTTAATAAAACACACCCAGACAAGTTCCAGAGACAACCGATGATCGCTTTCCCACAGGGCGACGAGGGGAGGATCACCGGGTAGGATTATGCTATGCAATGCTACTTGGAGGACATCAATCTACTCTCTTCTATATGCTGCAAGACGGAGGCTGCCAGAAGAGTAGTCTTCGATAGGACTAGCTATCCCCCTCTTATTCTGGCATTCTGCAGTTCAGTCCACCGATATTACCTCTTTACACAATTACCCATGCATATGTAGTGTAGATCCTTGCTTGCGAGTACTTTGGAGGAGTACTCACGGTTGCTTTGCTTCCTCTTTCCCCCTCTTTCCTTTTCTCCTCGTATGCCGCAACCAGGCGTTGGAGCCCAGGATCCAGACGCCACCGTCGATGACGACTCCTACTACACTGGAGGTGCCTACTACTACGTGCAGGCCGCTGACGACGACCAGGAGTAGTTAGGAGGATCCCAGGCAGGAGGCCTGCACCTCTTTCAATTTGTAAACCCAGTTTGTGCTAGCCATCTTATGGCAACTTGTTTAACTTATGTCTGTACTCAGATATTGTTGCTTCCGCTGACTCGTTTATGTTCGAGCACTTGTATTCGAGCCCTCGAGGCCCCTGGCTTGTAATATGATGCTTGTATGACTTATTTTACTTTTAGAGTTGTGTTGTGATATCTTCCCGTGAGTCCCTGATCTTGATCGTACACATTTGCGTGCATGATTAGTGTACGATTAAATCGGGGGCGTCACAAGTTGGTATCAGAGCCGACTGCCTATAGCAATCCCCCTTCCACACACCTTGGCCAAGTCGAGTCTAGTCACTACAAAACTTTTACTAACATGGTTGTGAGTCTTACGGGCCCACGTCGCCATTGGGTGGTATTAGGATCTTTTACTCCTCGACCTTTACTCTGGGGCTCTGAACTCTCTCCTACTTGGGTTAAATGAATTTACTAACTCTAATATTAGGATCCCGTTACCACATTCACCCCAAAGTTGGATAAGCCATAGTTATTCTGTAGGATAGTTTTTTGAATAATACCCACATTGTCATTTGACTCCATTGAAACGTCTTTGTTTTCAGATGGAACCCACGAGGCAGATCGTGCACCACACGACGGCCATTGGTGCCTCAAGATCACCTGCTATGCTAGCTGCGATGATGACCTATCTGGGTTATCGCTGGCACCCTGAGTACACCATGTACGAGCAGTTCCAGGACTTTAACCAGGAGCAGTACCATGCCATCGTCCACCTCTACTCTCGGGAGTATGACTCCAGTACTGTGCTGCACACCGCTCATGGTGTTGGAGTAACCATCAAGATGGCAGTCTACGATGCTGCTTATGCTGCTCTGACATGTCTTTGTGGAGAGTATCGGGCGTTGGACACTTCCCCTTTCAAGCATAGTGCTATCGCATCCGACGTTGGTGCGGAGGGATACTACACTGCTGCCTAGTCCACTGTCACCCAAGAGCCCTTCTACCATCAGAGCCTTCTTCTGCATGCTGATGGGCTAGACCGAGCTAACCGAGCTCTTTGCCACGAGTTTTACACCACCCGTCAGCACCTTTACAGTGCTCTGATGCTGTTGCACCCCTTTGTTCTATCAAGACAGCTGTCGCGTTCTGCGGTCTACCCAGCTAGAACCGTGATGCCCCATGGTGTCGGTTGGCCAGAGGTGGGAGGCTACTCTCCCGCACTTGGTCCTCTTCTGCCACCTGAGCATCGGGTTCTACACCAGAGTATCCGCGGCCCCTAGGCCGCTGACGTGGAGGACTATCCGTTGCCTCACTACCAGCTGTCAGGCTATGACTACCTTCACAGTTCCTCCTGGGACTGATGTAGTCTTGCTTATTAGTATTAGATGCATTAGCCGCGAGCCTGCGTGCCGCCTATAATGTAACGCCTCGAGACCGACGCTCCAGAAGACTTCCAGCTATTCCGAGTTTTGCCTTGTGTTTCTTTTGTGCTTGCTCTTTTATTTTTGCATTGCATCATGTCATAATGCCATCATGTCATTAACCTTTGCATCTCAACTCAACTAAATAAATTGTATGGATCTTCGATCCATTTAAATCGAGGGAAGGGTGAATTCTCTTTATAACATATCCTCCTAATATTAGGGAGCTATTATAAAATATTCCATTGATGTGGAATTACCTTAAAACTGGGATGGCGCTCTCTCCCACCTCCCCCCTCCCTCTGGCGACCGCAAGGGCGACTCCATCCACCTCTCCGGCGATCCATGACTCCCCAACCATGTAAGCTGCTTCGGCCATCATGGCGCCACCCCTCCTGGATCTCTCACCGGGGGTGGGTATCACCGATCAAGTTAGAGCCAGGTTCTCTACTCAGGTTCACTGCCTCGAACCTCATCTTGCCTTCCATCTTGTTGTGTCTTTTAGTCATTCAAATTTCCCTCTCTCTATTGAGAATGTTGGCCTTGCTCTTCAATCTTGTCTTGGGGGATTACCTTCGGGGTTTCATGTCATCCACATTCGGGGGGGGGGGGGAGTTTATAAATTTTCTGTAGTCTCAAAAGCGGTGGGATTTATGATCTACCGCCTTAGATCTTTTAGATGCCCATTGTTCTATTGCCACTTTCATCTTTGGGGCTTTGGCGGTCCGGCTTGGATCAGAGAATACAATTATTGGCTCTATGAGCATGATCTCGAATGGACTACGGTGTCATCCCCCCTCCGCCACCGAAAACCTCTTCCTTTTTCGTTGGCTGGATCAGTATCACATGCAAACCAACCCGCACTTTCCTCGGATCACGTGCCAACCGCGGGCGCGATCATCCCCGTTCAAAATCCAAACCTTGGTGCCGCGACATCGGCCCACTCTTCCAACCCTCAGCCCATTTTGCCAACCACTGATCCTCTTGCCCTTGAGGACAGTACTAGACTGGACTCGGCCCATTCAAACCCTACCACCATTATCTCACAGGCCCATCCATCAGTTCCCAACATTATCCCTCATATTCAACCGCATCCTCATCCTCTTTTCTGCAGTAAATGCTTATCCTTTGGCCATGCTCGTGCGGATTGCAAAAATCAGTTCAGATGCCGTGGTTGTTTTAGATACGGGCTTATATTTCATTTTTGTTTCAACTCCAAAAAATCTGCGCCCAAGTATCGGGTAAAATCTCACCCGCCAACCAACCATACGCCCTCGCCCGATAACCGGCACGTCGACTCGTCTCCCCAAAACCCCCCTTCCCCCCCCCCCGTCCAACCTGCTCGCCCGGTCATTCGCTCTGCTCTGCCTCGAAACCGTGCTCTGCTCCACAAACTTTCTCTACCTCCGCCGCCCACCTTCCCACCAACGAAGCCATGGCCACCTACCCATGCGACCCGCTGCCACTTCTCCCTCCTGGCACCGCCATCATGGATGCTGACGGTAACCGACGCCGACGCACCTACCATTATCTCGGCGACGAGCCCCTGGTTCAGTCAAGCGACTGGGCCATCATCTCCCTTGCACCACCGCCGGACCCAAATCAGTTCGAGACGGATGCCATGCTCATCACTCATTTCCTTGACCACGAGCGCGGCTTTCGCATCGTGGAGATCTCTCGCTGCGGGATGGGAGCTGCTTTCGTCCGCTTCCGCAACGCGTGCGACATCGACACCGCCATCGCCAACAGCCCATACTTCGTCGGTGATTCTGTTTTGAGGATCATTCGTCACAACCGAGGTATCAACCATAGAGACTGCACCTTTACCCATGACGTTTGGATTATGTTGGTGAACTTCCCTCTTGAGGCTTGGAGGCCTGACAAAGTTAGAGAAGCTGTTAGTGAATTTGCTAAATTCCTTGTTTGGAACCGTGACATGTCAAATAGGGCTCGTATTCTTGTTAAAGTCAGAGTGCCTAATCTGCTAGATATCCCTGTTAGCCATGTCATCTGTGAAAGTCTTGATGATTATGGTCATGGTCAGTCATGGACTTGTGCGGTCTATATCTTGCATGCGGATTTGCTTGGAGCCATGGGTGGAGATGAGGACCCAATCCCTCCTGATGGAGTTATGCACCCCATGCCATTTGCTCCTTTTGGTGGTATTTGGCATGACGCTGATTTCCATGATGATCAAAATCCTAATGCTGCACCTGCTGCTCACCATGCTCCCGAGGAGAACCAAGATGCTGTGCCCATGGTCCAAACGCCACCACAAAACCCTGTGCAGAACCAGGACATGCCTTTCCAGCCTGCCATGGATGCAGCTGACTCTTTCATGGCGCTTCATGACATGATGTCAAAAATTATGGCGACTATCCCTCAGCTGTTGGAAGATCTTGCGAATACCTTCATGATCAGCTCCAAATGCCAACTGATCAATGTTGATGATGATGATCATGGCACTGTCAAAAAATGTCTGCTCACCATCATCACTGAACAGACACCATAACCTTCAGCCTCATCTGTCCTCATTGAAGAACTGTCTGAACCTTCTGTGCTATGCTCCTCTGATGCTGTTGAAGATGATCTATCTCCTGCTATGTTGGACTTCATGGCGAGCAACCAAAACTCAACCGCTGAGGAAGAGCCGCATGCACCTGCTGTTTTGCTCCCCTCTGCAATACATGTCCCGGTAGCTCAACTGAAGCGCAAGAAGAACAATGCTCCTTTGGATGTTAATAACCTCCGCCGCAGTCGCAGACTGGCGGGCCTTAGTGTTGGATTTAAAAATGAAGCTGCTGCTATCAAGGCCAAGGAATGGGACCAGTGCAAAAAGAATTTATCCTCTAAATTTGAACATGTCATCCGCAACCCTGAAGCTGGACCACCACCAGAGCTGCCACTAGAGACAATGCAAGCTGTTGCAGTCAAGAAGTGTATGGTCCCTCCTGACAAGGTGTCAGGAGAGAAGCTGATGGCCCCTGCTTCCCATGATTAAGTTTTATCTTATATGTTCTGGGCCTTGCTGTAACAAGGTCTTATATGGCCTTAGGCCTGCTTTATTATTAGTTTCTGTCATTATTGCTACTTCTGCACTATTTATGAACTTGGTCTGTAAGGAGTTATACTCCAGTATTTTCATTTGTGGCTGGTATCCTATGATTCAATTATTTTGCTGTCCAAGTAGTCTGAATGGATTGGATGATTATATGCAGTATTATGCCCTTGTGGAAGCTAGCTCCCCTGTCTGGAATGACCTATTTGCTTCTTACAACTTGATGAGACCTGATAATCATAAAATGATTATGTCATTTTTACTCAATCTTAAATCCACCACTTTTTCCAATGAATAGAAAATGGAATATATTAAATTGGAATATAAGAGGCATTAACTCCCAAACCAGATGGGATGATTTAAGAGACAAAATTGATGAGAGCAATTGTGGTATTATATGCCTTCAAGAAACAAAAATAGAATCTTTTGATCAATATTATCTCAGAAATTTCTCTCATGGGAGATTTAATCAGTTTGCATATAACCCCTCTGTGGGACAGTCTGGTGGATTAATAACTATTTGGAATGGCAGTCTCTTCAGTGGTTCAATTGTCAGTCAATCCTCCTTTCAGATTACAGTCAAATTATTATGCAATTTGTCAGGCAACTTTTTTATGTCAGCAATATTTATGGGCCCTGCCAGAATGAAAACAGACCTGAATTCTTTGATTGGCTGGATAATATTGATGCCTCACAAATGGACCATTGGATTCTTACTGGTGATTTTAATCTAATCAGAAGCCCACAGGACAGAAATAGACCTGGTGGAGATGCAAACAATATGTTGAGATTTAATAGTATTCTGCAACAGCTTGATTTAGTGGAGATTCCACTCAAAGGTAGGAACTTTACATGTAGTAATATGCAGGACTTACCTCTTCTGGAGAAACTGGATTGGATTTTTACCTCTGCAAATTGGTCTATTAACTTTCCAAATACTCTGGCATACTCACTGGCTAGAGTTTCATCTGACCATATCCCTATTCATATTCAAGTTGGCAGTGATATCCCAAAAGCCTCTATATTTAGGTTTGAAAATTACTGGATGGAATTTGATGGATTTTATGAGACTGTTCTTCAATGTTGGAACAGAAACCAATCATTAGCAAACTCTGCAAATGATATTACTGCCAGATTTAAGTGCCTCAGATTAGGTCTTAAGAAATGGAGCAAAAATTTGTCCAAGCTCAATACTAATATCTCTGCCTGTAACTATGTATTATCTATGATGGATGGTATTGAAGATCAAAGGGCTCTGAGTATTATAGAAGCTAACTTCAAGATCATCCTGAAAAAACACATCCTCAAATTACTGGAGGTTAAAAGGATTTATTGGAAGTCAATATTTAAAATGAGAAGTGTGAGACTTGATGATGAAAACACTGATTTTTCCATGCAATGGCCACCCAAAGTTACAGGAAGAATTATATTACTTATATTGTTGAAGAGGATGGAATCACTTACCATAATCATGACCATAAAGCTGCAATTATTTGGAGATCCTACAAAGAAAGATTGGGCTCATCCATTGATCCTCCCATGCTTTTCAATCTTGAGGAACTGATCCAACCACAAGACCTCTCCTCTCTGGAAGCTCAATTCACTATGGAAGAAATTGACTAGGTTATCAAGGAATTCCCCACTAACAGAGCTCCGGGTCTAGATGGATTTAATGGCACCTTTTTAATCAAATGTTGGAATTTATTAAACAAGACTTCTATACCATGATTTGGGATTTCTTTGAAGGAAACTGTGATATCCAAAGTATAAACACTGCTTTTATTACTCTCATTCCAAAGATTGCAAACCCTGAGAATATGAATGATTTCAGACCTATTTCTTTGGTTAGTCTCCCTCTCAAAATCATTACCAAGCTTTTGGCCAACAGAGCTCAAAAGATCATCACTTCTATTATCCACCAAAACCAGTATGGTTTTATAAAAGGCAGAAATATTCCGGATTGTCTAGGATATGCTTTTGAATACCTCCATTTATGCCACCAATCAAAAAAACCTATCATCATTTTAAAGCTTGATTTTGAAAAAGCTTTTGACAAGATTGAATATTCGACAATTATTGCTATGTTAAAGGCTAAAGGTTTTGGACCTAGATGGATAAAGTGGGTTAATAGCATTCTTCTGTCTGCATCTACTTCTGTTCTGCTTAATGGCGTGGCTGGGAAAAAGATTATTTGCAAGAGAGGTGTCAGACAAGGGGATCCACATTCCCCTTTACTATACATCATCACTGCTGATCTAGTTCAATCTGTGGTCAATGCTGCTTGGGCCAATGGGGAAATCTCTCTTCCAATTAATCATGCTTATGGACAGGACTACCCTATTATTCAGTATGCTGATGACACCCTAATGATCATGCCTGCTTGTGAAGATCAGATCATGCACCTCAAATACTTACTCAACGTATTTAGTCTATCCACTGGTTTGTTTGTCAACTTCAGTAAGTCCTCAATGATTCCAATAAATATTGATCAACCATCTGTTACTGCACTTGCAAATTCATTTGTTGCAAGGTGGAAAGCCTCCCATTCACATACCTTGGATTACCTATGGGCACCACCAAGCCATCTGTTATGGACCTTGTTCCTGTCATATCCAAAATTGATAAAAGACTATCCGCAGTGACTAGATTCATGAACTACTCTGGCAGACTCACTTATGTTAATTCTATTGTTGCTTCCATGCCTATTTTTGCTATGTGCTCTCTTAAAGTTCACTACACCATTTTGGATCATGTGGACAAATCTAGCAGGAACTTTCTCTGGTATGGAAAGGAAATTAATAGAGGAGGAAAATGCCTGGCCAGCTGGGAGATGATTTGCACCTGAGAATGCAGAATAAAGCCCTTCTTATCAAGCATCTCTACAAATTTTACAATAGAATGGATATTCCTTGGGTCAAGTTAATTTGGGAAGCTCATTATCAAAATAATGAAGCTCCACACACAAATCCCAACAAAGGATCATTCTGGTGGAAGGATTGTATGAAAATGTTTGATCTATTTAAAGAGATGACTACTTGTAAAATAAGATGAGGAAACACTTGCAAATTATGGGATGATAGTTGGAATGGAGAGATTATGCATTTCAAATTCCCTGAACTCCATTCGTTTTGCAACCAGCAGAATATCTCAGTCAAAATAGCCAAAGAATATGGGAACCTATACAACCTGTTCCAGCTTCCACTTTCCAACACTGCCCATCAGCAATTTCATATTCTTACTGGTAAATTACATAATATCAGATCCAACAATGACAAGGATATATGGAATTTCAATTGGGGAAATAGTTTAAGTATGAACAAGAAGATCTATAACTTCCTACTGAGAAATGAAGATGCCGCCATCACTTTCAAATGGATATGGAAGTCTTGCTGCCTACCAAAGCATGCATTCTTTTGCTGGCTGCTACTTCATGATAGAATAAACACATGTGACCTTCTGACCAGGAAAAATATGCATCTAGATTCCACACAGTGTGTATTATGTGATGTTGAGGACTATGAGGACAGAACTCATCTTCTTTTCTCTTGCCCATTCAGCCAGGGATTTTGGTGGAACATTGGTATTGAATGGAACTCTGATCTAAATATCCATGATATGATTATTGAAGCCCAGCAAAGATATAAACTTCACCATTTCATGGAAATTCTAATTATTGGATGCTGGAGTATATGGAATCAAAGAAATGATCTGATATTTGAAGGGATCCCTTGCTCTATCAGTGACTGCAGATATGAATTTATCAAGACTTTCAAGCTGACAATGCTAAGGGCCAAGCCTAGTTTAAAGGAGGGAATGTCTTCATGGATTGATAACATTTAATTTATTTTCATGTATTTGCTCAATAATCTCCCTGGTTGTCTACCCAACAACCATTGTAAAGAGTTTGTGATTTCTTTGTAATAATGAAAAAATATCTACAGTAAGGCTTTTGCCTTACTGTTTTATGGTCAAAAAATGTGGAATTACCTTTGACACACTTGCAAAATAATTCCCCATGCCTTTGTTATCTCACTTCTTGACCTCAAACTTTGTCCAATAAATTATTTCGTCATTTTCCGGAGCCCCACCAAAATCCTCAACATTTTTGGACCTTCCTTTTACCAAGTCCTAGTTCAAACCCATTCGAATTAAATTCAAATGAGTTTGAATTTACATCTTTCAATCATGACTTTTTCTATTTTCCCGGAACAAGCATAATTTTGTGAGTCCGGGAAAATAATCCCCATGCCCAAACTCTTTCTCTAACCTTTTCTTTTCATCCCTTTCCTTTATTTTTCTCTGTTTTAAGAGAAGAGAGGAGAGAGGAGCCAGCTCAACCGGCCTCTTAGGCTCGACCAACTAAGCCGGCCTCCAAGGCCCAGCTACACCCCTCTAACCCTAGCCGCAGGGGAGAGCTCTGCTCGATCCCTTCTCCTCCATCGTTCCTCCTCCAGCGCCGCCAATGCACGCCCGCTGCCAGCGCCAGGAAGGGCTACGCCCCGATCCCCTTGCGCCTCGGCTCGATCCCCATCCTCCGTTCCCATATCCACCGCGCCCGATCTCCTCCTTGACGTCGGCCCCGCTGCCGAGCGCCGCCCCTCGGCGCGACGCCTCCTGCTTGCCTTCCATGGCACCCTGCATCTACCGCGCCTCACCCTTCCCCGCTCGTGTTGCCCGCTGGCTCCGGCAAGCATTGCACCGGCAAGCCCCTCCAGGACTCCTTCTTCTCCTCCTCGCCCGTGACCGAGCTATGCGCTCACGGCCGCTCGGCCTGCTCATCATTGTTGCTCCACAACGATGGCCTCCCTCGACCCATCCTCGACATCCTTGTTCGACTCCTTGTTGGATCCGTAGATCCTTGTCTTCGCTGCCCGACCTGCCATCTTCGTGTCCTGCTCGAGCCTGGGCTAGATGTTGCATGTTCATGTCTCCATTGGCCGCCTCTTCCTTTTGGCATGCCCGAGCTCACCTCGAGTCTTCTTGTCGAGGCCTCTGCGGCGAGCAGTGCCTCTGCGATCATCGCATCTGCAAGCCCCGCTGCCTTCGGATGCAGACGGATCTTTTTGTCCCGTTAGACACCAACGCCAAGTTCCTCTCCATCAAGTGTACCCCGAGTACAACTACACAGTGATGCGCCAAGTACCCCCTCGGATCATCAAGTTCGAATACGCGGAGCCGCCAAGTACCACTACGATTGCCGTGTACATCTACAGATCGCCAAGTACCCCTACGCATGGATACGCCAAGTTCATCTACGGAACATGTACGACTCCAATGGTGTACCACTACCATCGCCGTGTACAACTACTTCCACTACCGTCGCGAGAACAACTACTTCCACTACATCGCGATAACATCTACTTCCCTCTACGAAACGCGTTCCGCCCCGAAGGCACGCTTCGAAGGTATAACCCCGAGACGACGCCCGTGGACCGAATGCATGCTTGGTTGTATGAGATGCTCGAGTTTTGCACCATGATCGAATTGTCCTTGAGATGCCCCTCTTTTGCCATGTCACCCCCGTGGGAACCTGGAATTCGGGAGCACCCCACCATCCTTGCTTGACACGCTCACGCCCACTTTCTTTTGCACCGACATCTCGACGAGTTGTCGGATCATCGAAATGTTGCCGTGGCACCATTTCCGTTGTCGTTGCCGTGGCACCCCTTTCATTCCGCCATGGTGACCAAATGCTTCATAACATGCTCATGTCAACATTTTCATAAAAAATGCATAAAACTTGCATATGTCATCCGCATCATGATAACAACTTTTAAATGCTTAAATTTTGGTTTGCGTTAAATTGCTAAATAACATGTGGGGATTTACCGAAATTGTTGTTTGTTGTTTCCAGCCTCACTTAAACTTGCCTAGATAGGTGGTTTGCTCATGCGTCACCCCTTGCCATGTTTAACAACATTTAATATTGTTGAGTAGCTCATAAACGAGAGACAACTAAATGATTGATTGTGGTGTTTCATCAATATGCAACGAGTTGCATATTGAGCTCCCCTTAACTTGTAGTATTGTTTGTGCACTTTGCCATGCCATGCCTCTTTAAATCGGACATGCATCATACTTGTTTGTGCATCATGACATGTTTATGCTTGTGTGTTTACCATATTGTTTGCTTCTTTCCGGTTTGCTTCTCTCGTTAGCTTCAGTTTCGTTCCGAAGTTGTGAGGATTCATTCGACTACGTCTGTTTGTCTTCTTCATGGACTCGTTCTTATTCCTTGCGGGATTTCAGGCAAGATGACCATTACCCTCGATATCACTTCTATCTTTGCTTGCTAGTTGTTCGTTCTATCACTATGTCGTGCTACCTATCACTTGTTTACCATGCCTCCCATATTGCCATGTCAGCCTCTAACCTTTTCACCCTTCCTAGCAAACCATTGCTTGGCTATGATACCGCTTTGCTCAGCCCCTCTTATAGCATTGTTAGTTGCAGGTGAAGTTGAAGATTGCTCCATGATGGATAGGATGATGTTGGGATATCACAATATCTCCTATTTAATTAATGCATCTATATACTTGGTAAAGGGTGGAAGACTCGGCCTTATGCCTGGTGTTTTGTTCCACTCTTGCCGCCCTAGTTTCCGTCATACCAGTGTTATGTTCTTGCATTTTGCGTTCCTTACACGGTTGGGTGATTTATGGGACCCCCTTGATAGTTTGCTTTGAATAAAACTCCTCCAGCAAGGCCCAACCTTGGTTTTGACATTTTCCACCTAAGCCTTTTTCCCTTGGGTTCTGCAGACTCAAGGGTCATCTTTATTTTAACCCCCCCCCCCCCCCCCCCCGCGGGGCCAGTGCTCCTTCGAGTGTTGGTCTGAACCGAGCTGCCTGCGGGGCCACCTTAGGGAAACTTGAGGGCTGGTTTTACTCGTAGCTAGTCTCATCCGTTGTTGCCCTGAGAACAAGATACGTGCGACTCCTATCGGGATTTGTCGGCACATCGGGCAGCTTTGCTGGTCTTGTTTTACCATTGTTGAAATGTCTTGTAAACCGGTATTCCGAGACTGATCGGGTCTTCCTGGGAGAAGGAATATCCTTCGTTGACTGTGAGAGCTTATGATGGGCTAAGTTGGGACACCCTACAGGGTATAAACTTTTGAGAGCCGTGCCCGCGGTTATGTGGCAGATGGGAATATGTTAATGTCCGGTTGTAGATAACTTGACACTTGACTTAATTAAAACGCATCAACCGCGTGTGTAGCCGTGATGGTATCTTTTCGGCGGAGTCTGGGAAGTGAACACGGTTTTGGGTTATGTTTGACGTAAGTAGTTTAGGATCACTTCTTGATCATTGCTAGCTTCACGACCGTTCCGTTTGCTTCTCTTCTCGCTCTTATTTGCGTATGTTAGCCACCATATCATGCTTAGTCGCTGCTGCAACCTCACCACTTTACCCCTTCCTTTCCCATAAGCTTAAATAGTCTTGATCTCGCGGGTTTTGAGATTGCTGAGTCCTCGTGACTCACCAGATACTATCACAACAGTTGCAGGTGCCGATGATACCGGTGCAGGTGATGCAACCGACCTCAGATGGGAGTTCGATGAAGATATTGGTCGTTACTATGTTTTGTTTCTTGATGATCAGTAGTGGAGCCCAGTTGGGACGATCGGGGATCTAGCAGTTGGGTTATCTTCTTTTCTTTTGGCTTCGTCTGTAGTCGGACTATGTGTGTACTCTGATTGATGTATGATTTATTTAAGTACTTGTGTGAAGTGGCGATTGTAAGCCAACTCTTTATCCCAGTCTTGTTCATTACCACAATGTGAAGATGACCCTTCTTGTGACAAAACCACAATGTGGTTATGCCTCTAAGTCGTGCTTCGACATGTGGGAGATATAGCCGCATCATGGGCGTTACAAGTTGGTAATCAGAGCCATCCGCGACTTAGGAGCCCCCTACTTGATCGAATCGCTGGCGTTGTTGAGTCTAGAACAAAAAATATTTTGAGTCTTAGGATTATATATATCGGAGAGTAGGATTCTTTTTACTCCTCGGTCCCTTCGTCGCTCTGGTGAGGTCTCCTAACATAGATGTTTTGTTTTTTCCTCGCCTCAAATTTCACTAAAAAAATTTCTAGGATCACGCGGGTATCTGGGATCGTTCTGATATCCTTATGACGAGAACATTGTTCTTGGTGCCTCCTGACATTTAGGGGTTGTGGCAGTGTCCCAGGGAGTTGAGCTCCGAGGTGTTGTCGTCATAATTTTATAGTTGCAGTTCTGGAATACTTGAGTTTTGCCGACATCGAAAATCTCTTTTATGCAGTTGTTGGTGAGATAACCTCGACGCCACCCAGTACTGGGGCGGGAGTTCGGGAGTATTGCCATAACTCGTATAATGGATGCTTTTCAAAGGTTGAGGTACACGATTTCCGAAGGTTTCTTGGTTACGTGTTGACGGATGGATACAGCTTGGATGTAGGGATTGTTAGTTTTGGGTGAGATATATATTGCTTCCCCTGTATCCCCAACACTAGATTGCATAACCAGAAAGTTTTGGGAGTTTTATAGGTGGGAATTCAAGTAGCTCTAGTTTTTTTTCATTCCGACAGATGCATGACATGAGATTGGGGTTCGACGTCTAGTGGTCCGCCTATCCACGGTCGTTTTTAGAGTGGTCTCGTTGTGTCTTAAAGAACCCTTGGCTATGCTAGTTCGGGGACACTTCGTATGTCATGTGAACTGCCTTGTACATGATGGTGTTGTACAATCGAGCCCGTGTGGGCCCCAACACGAAAACTTCGGACGAAATCTCTATCATATGTGTGTTTCCGGCTTATTCTGCAAGCCAAATCCTTTGCTTTGTTTTATTTGTGGTATTCGAGTTCCTTCAAAGTCAAATGTTGAATCCATACCTTTCATAAATGGTGTTCTCATATTTCTATGGGAGTGCTAATCCTTCTTGATCATTGAGGTTGTCATGTTAATTCTTTTCCAACCGGCGTGCTTCTCTTCAAGTGGATCCGATCAACCCAACATCCACAAGATCAATTCTAAGTTTTCTCAACGGTATCCATTCCATCTTCCCCAAGTTGCCTTTGTTTTCCCGCCCTCCCACCCTTAACTTCAAGGACTCAGATTTCTTAATCGGGTATCCATTTTATTGATGGGAAGTCTCTCCATTCTTTTCCGTCAATGTTTTTATCCGGTGATTCTCAGGAAGATACTAACGGAGCTTCAAGTTCATCATTCTTCATTCTTTTCTTCTCCGATGGATTCAATTCAAGCTTTGTCAATCATATCCTTTCCTCATTTCAAATGCTTTCTTATGCCAGTGCACCTCTTAATCACTCACCTCTTGCTATTCATTTGTTCCGGAGTGTTGAAGATAACTCGGAAGATTCGTGTTTCCATTCTCAATCCGTTCGAGTTATTTTGAGAGTATTATCTCATTCAAGTCATTTAATTCAACCGGTGCAATCTCTCTTTAAAATCGTTTAACGGTGTTTCTCTTGAGTGGGCCCATAACCCACAGGTCTTTTGCCAGGATCTTACCTGACTCTTTTATTTTCCGGGAGCCATTCCCAAATTCATTTCCAGGTTTGATGTAAGAATGAATTTTCATCAGTCACATGCCTTCTCCAAGGTCGTTTTCAAATTCTTTTCATCTTTGGCTCAACCTTTTTTTCTTTTAATCCTTCCAGAGTGTCTCAACAATTCATGGTTGTGTTTCTCGTCGTCATTCTTGAATTTTGAAGACCGAAGAAGAGTTCCTCTTAAATCCTTACCCGTTCTTCCAAAGATGCGTGGTTCTAGTTTGATGCCATCCTCTCATAATTTTTTTTCGATTGTGAGAATTCTTTTCACTCATTCGGAGCAATTCAAGAGTCTTTTCAGATTGATTCTCCGTAGCCCATCATCTCAAAATTATTCATTCTAAGCTTTCAACTCTCGTTCTCCAAATCTTACCGGTGCATCGTTCAAATATCCTCTAATCAGTTCATGGCCTCTTCGTTCTCATGTATCTAAATCCCCTCAAGTATCTTCGTTCGTTTTCCAATTCTTCCCGGTGATTTGTGCCTTTGTTACTTTCATTTTCAATTCTCACGGTGGTTCGTTCAAGATTTCTCTTCCTTCGTTATCGTATCAATTCATTTCTTGTTTCCAAATCCCACCGGTGGTTCCATCAATACCTTCTCAAGTTTGCTCTATCTCTATCCTTAATCCCTCAAGAAGAATAAGTAGTATGCCATATCCATTGCTTGTCATCAATTTAATTTGATGAAGGATAAGCATACAATAAATCTTATTCTTATTTCCTCGAGGTGATTCAATTCTTTTCTTCCGGAGATTGTTCATGATGAAGTAATTCTCGATTCTAGTGTTTCATCTTTTTTCTTTTCCGGACTTCCAAGTTTTCCGCATTATCTCGTCGTGAAGCTCCATCTAAATCATCGCAAGGCTTCACCTTGTGCTTTCAACTTCTCTTTCTTTTTATCATCCTTTTATTATCGGAGTTCTTCATGGAGGCTCTACATAGTGGTTCGTCAAGGATTCTTTTCATTCTCCAGTTGTTCTTTAAGATTTCTCTCAAAGCTAAGACCCGCCAAGCTACACTTTAAATAAACATGGTGCCCAACACATGTTTTTTTTGAGGAGTTCAAGTATTCTTCATCTTGCATCTGAAGTGCAATTCTTTCTACCTTATCTTTTGAGGTGGTGGTATGTCACTCTTGACAATTTCCTTCATGTTTCATGATTCATATGTTGTCAAGAATGAGGTATTTTAAATCCATCAATCTCTTTGTTGGAGTTATCTTGGGACATATTTCACCTAAACCCTTCCATTGGGAATGTTGCTATTTGTGGTGCGTATCTATGATCCAAGTTATCTCTCTATCATCTTGGTGGAAGAAGTTTTTCATCTCGGTGGTGTTATCAATTATATTATTGTTTTCCGTAGTGGCAGAATTTCGCCTCAATTTTGAGAAGTTTTCCATAAGCCCACTACAAGCTTATTCGTTTTGTTGTTGGTTTTCCAACGACTCCGTCATAACCTTCTTGAAAGGGTGCTTTCCATTCTCATTTGTGGCAGAAGTTGGCATTTTCTTCTCCATTATGTTATTCCAATGATCTATCTCTATTCTTTCTTACGGAGGCATTGTGATGTTGCTCTTTTCACTCATCATCTCGAATTGTGAGGATCGTGTTTTTTTGTGCTTATCCAGTTAACCGAAGTGTTGTGTCATCCCTTCAAGTTCTTTTCATCTTATCAAGTCTTGCATCTCTTTTCAACCGGAGTGATGTCCGAATTTGTTCCTCCTTGTTCCTTGTGTATCTCGTTTCAACCAGAGTGGTTCCAAATCCTTGTTGTCCATTGTACTCGTCATTCATAGCTTTGCAACATCCCAAGTTCAAATGGTGTTCCTTGTTTCTATTTTCTACCGTAGTGCTCTCAATCGTGTTCAACTCCCTTGTGTTCTTTATTTCAACTTTTCAACCTCTCAAGGTTCATTGGGTTCACTCATTGGTCGAAGAAGCAACTTAGCTTTACCTGTTCTCGTCCTCCGCCGTTTCTCTCCGGTGCCATCCTAGATCTCGGGACGAGATCCTCTTGTAGTGGTGGAGTGTTGTAACGCCCCGAGACCGACGCTCCATAAGACTTCCAGCTATTCCAAGTTTCGCCTTGTGTTTCTTTTGTGTTTGCTCTTTTATTTTTGCATTGCATCATATCATAATGCCATCATGTCATTAACCTTTGCATCTCAACTCAACTAAATAAATTGTATGGATCTTCGATCCATTTAAATCGAGGAAAGGGTGACTTCTCTTTATAACATATCCTCCCAATATTAGGGAGCTATTATAAAACATTCCATTGATGTGGAATTACCTTTGACACACTTGCAAAATAATTCCCCATGCCTTTGTTATCTCACTTCTTGACCTCAAACTTTGTGCAATAAATTATTTCGTCATTTTCCGGAGCCCCACCGAAATCCTCAACATTTTTGGACCTTCCTTTTATCAAGTCCTAGTTCAAACCCATTCGAATTAAATTCAAATGAATTTGAATTTACATCTTTCAATCATGACTTTTTCTATTTTCTTGGAACAAGCATAATTTTGTGAGTCCGAGAAAATAATCCCCATGCCCAAACTCTTTCTCTAACCTTTTCTTTTCTTCCCTTTCCTTTATTTTTCTCTGTTTTAAGAGAAGAGAGGAGAGAGGAGCCAGCTCAGCCGGCCTCTTAGGCTCGACCAACTAAGTCGGCCTCCAAGGCCCAGCTACACCCCTCTAACCCTAGCCGCAGGGGAGAGCTCTGCTTGATCCCTTCTCCTTCCCTCGTTCCTCCTCCAGCGCCGCCAACGCTAGCCCGCTACCAGCGCCAGGAAGGGCTACGCCCTGATCCCCTCGCACCTCGGCTCGATCCCCATCCTCCGTTCCCATATCCCCCGCACCCGATCTCCTCCTCGATGTCGGCCCCGCTGCCGAGCGCCGCCCCTCTGCATGACGCCTCTTGCTTGCCTTCCATGTCACCCCACATCTGCCGCGCCTCACCCTTCACCGTTCGCGTTGCCCGCTGGCTCCGGCAAGCATTGCGCCGGCAAGCCCCTCCAGGACTCCTTCTTCTCCTCCTCGCCCGTGACCCGAGCTATGCGCTCACGGCCGTGCCATGGCCGCCTCCCTCCGCTGCCAGTCCAACCCCGTCCATGGTGTGGGCCGCTCGGCCTGCTTGTCGTTGTTGCTCCACCACAATGGCATCCCTCGACCCATCCCCGACCTCCTTGTTCGACTCCTTGTTGGATACGGCAGGTCGTCGTTTGCGCTGCCCGACCTGCCATCTTCGTGTCTTGCTCGAGCCCGTGCTAGATGCTGCATGTTCATGTCTCCGTTGGCCGCCTCTTCCTTTTGTCATGCCCGAGCTCACCTCGAGTCTTCTTGCCGAGGCCTCCGCGGCGAGCAGTGCCCCTGCGATCATCGCATCTGCAAGCCCCACTGCCTTCGGATGCAACCGGATCTTTTTGTCCCATTAGACACCGACGCCAAGTTCCTCTCCGTCAAGTGTACCCCGAGTACAACTACACAGTGATGCACCAAGTACCCCCTCGGATCGTCAAGTTCGACTACGCGGAGCCGTCAAGTACCACTACAATTGCCGTGTACATCTACGGATCGCCAAGTACCCCTACGCATGGATACGCCAAGTTCATCTACGGAATGTGTACGACTCCAATGGTGAACCACTACCATCGTCGTGTACAACTACTTCCACTACCGTCGCGAGAACAACTACTTCCACTACATCACGATAACGTCTACTTCCCTCTACGAAACGCGTTCCGCCCCGAAGGCACGCTTCAAAGGTATAACCCCGAGACGACGCCCTTGGACCGAATGCATGCTTGGTTGTATGAGATGCTCGAGTTTTGCACCATGATCGAATTGTCCTTGCAATGCCCCTCTTTTGCCATGCCACCATCCCGTGGGAACCTGGAATTCGGGAGCACCCCACCATCCTTGCATGACACGCTCACGCCCACTTTCTTTTGCACCGACATCTCGACGAGTTGTCGGATCATTGAAATGTTGTCGTGGCACCATTTCCGTTGTCGTTGCCGTGGCACCCCTTTCGTTCCGCCATGTTGACCAAATGCTTCATAACATGCTCATGTCAACATTTTCATAAAAATTGCATAAAACTTGCATATGTCATCCGCATCATGATAACAACTTTTAAATGCTTAAATTGTGTTTGCGTTAAATTGCTAAATAACATGTGGGGATTTACCGGAATTGTTCTTTGTTGATTCCGGCCTCACTTAAACTTGCCTAGATAGGTGGTTTTCTCATGCTTCACCCCTTGCCATGTTTAACAACATTTAATATTGTTGAGTAGCTCATAAATGAGAGAGAACTAAATGATTGATTGTGGTGTTTCATCAATATGCAACGAGTTGCATATTGAGCTCAACCTTGGTTTTAACATTTGCCACCTAAGCCTTTTTCCCTTGGGTTCTTCAGACTCAAGGGTCATCTTTATTTTAACCCCCCCCCCCCCCGGGCCAGTGCTCCTTCGAGTGTTGGTCCGAACTGAGCTGCCTGCGGGGCCACCTCGGGGAAACTTGAGGGCTGGTTTTACTCGTAGATAGTCTCATCCGGTGTTGCCCTGAGAACGAGATACATGCGACTCCTATCGGGATATATCGGCACATCGGGCGGCTTTGCTGGTCTTGTTTTACCATTGTCGAAATGTCTTGTAAACCGGGATTCCGAGACTGATCGGGTCTTCCTGGGAGAAGGAATATCCTTCGTTGATCATGAGAGCTTATGATGGGCTAAGTTGGGACACCCCTGCAGGGTATAAACTTTCGAGAGCTATGCCCGCGGTTATGTGGCAGATGGGAATTTGTTAATGTCCGATTGTAGATAACTTGACACTTGACTTAATTAAAACCCATCAACCGTGTGTGTAGCCGTGATGGTCTCTTTTCGGCGGAGTCCGGGAAGTGAACACGGTTTTGGGTTATGTTTTGACGTAAGTAGTTCAGGATCACTTCTTGATCATTGCTAGCTTCACGACCGTTCCGTTTGCTTCTCTTCTCGCTCTTATTTGCGTATGTTAGCCACCATATCATGCTTAGTCGCTGCTGCAACCTCACCACTTTACCCCTTCCTTTCCCATAAGCTTAAATAGTCTTGATCTCACGGGTTTTGAGATTGCTGAGTCCTCGTGACTCACCAGATACTATCACAACAGTTGCAGGTGCCGATGATACCAGTGTAGGTGATGTAACCGACCTTAGATGGGAGTTCGATGAAGATCTTGGTCGTTACTATGTTTTGTTTCTTGATGATCAGTAGTGGAGCCCAGTTGGGACGATCGGGGATCTAGCAGTTGGGTTATCTTCTTTTCTTTTGGCTTCGGGTTAGTCGGACTATGTGTGTACTCTGATTGATGTATGATTTATTTAAGTACTTGTGTGAAGTGGCGATTGTAAGCCAACTCTTTATCCCAGTCTTGTTCATTACATGGGATTGTGTGAAGATGACCCTTCTTGCGACAAACCACAATGCGGTTATGCCTCTAAGTCGTGCTTCGACACGTGGGACATATAGCCGCATCGTGGGCGTTACATATGATGACTTAGTCTATGTACTGAACTCTGTGTACTGAACTCTATATCCGACCCCTTTTGTGAGTTATGCCGACCACTATGTAGTACCTGTCGTGCTCCTTTCATTATGCATGTTCCATCATGAATGATTCTTGTCTATGCAAATTCCTCAATGCTGAACTACCCCTATTATATATTAGCAGGATGGTTAGACCAGGTGGTCGTGGTCGTGGCAGCAATGCCCCACCACCGCCTGAGTACATGGCTGGTATGATCCAATAGTTCGAGTTGAACCGTCAGTTCATGGAGAATATGCTGGCTCAGTTTCCTCGCCCCAATGTGAATCAGCAGCCAAACCCAGTAACTCTAGAGGATTTCATGCGTCTCAACCCAACCATCTACCGCAGCTCAACTCAGCCTCTGGATGCTGATGACTGGCTCCATGACATCACCTATGAGATGGAGTCTGCTGATGTAGCCCCTGCCAGCTATGTCACCTTTGCTTCCTTTTTCTTGAAGGGACCTGCAGCTCAATGGTGGGATAGCCACAGGCGTACTCTGCCAGTTGGAACAATCATCACTTGGCCAGATGATAACCCACAAGTATGGGGGATAATTGTAGCCTCTTTCGATAAGTAAGAGTGTCGAACCCAACGAGGAGCTAAAGGTAGAACAAATATTCTCTCAAGTCCTATGTGCCACATATATGACTCTACGCACACTTAGTGTTCGCTTTACCTAGAACAAGTATGAAACTAGAAGTACTTTGTAGGTGTTGTTGGATAGGTTTGCAAGATAATAAAGAACACGTAAATACAAACTAGGGGTTGTTTAGATAAAGAAGAAATAAAGTAAATATAGCGAGTGTGGAAAAGTGGTGGTAGGAGTTGTGGAATTGTCCCTAAGCAAATGACTACTTTACTAGACCGATAATCACATTTTATTTGAGGGAGAGGCATAAGCTAACATACTTTCTCTTCTTGGATCATATGCACTTATGATTGGAACTCTAGCAAGCATCCACGACTACTAAAGATCATTAAGGTAAAACCCAACCATAGAATTAAAGCATCAAGTCCCCTTTATCCCATACGCAAACAACCTACTTACTCGGGTATGTGCTTCTGTCACTCACGCCACCCACCATAAGAAAATCATGAACATGTTGCAAACACTATAGCGGGAATCCCTCACGCTTGCGCGACACGGAGAGCACCATAGGACAGCACCAATAATAAAACATGCAACTCAAACCAATCATAGCAATTCATCAATCACCGATAGGACAACGAAAATCTACTCAGACACCATAGGATGGCAACACATCATTGGATAATAATATGAAGCATAAAGCACCATGTTCAAGTAGGGTTACAGCGGGTTGAGGGAGAGTGGACCACTTTAGATAGATGGGGGAAGGTGATGGTGATGTTGGTGAAGATGGCGGAGGTGTTGGTGAAGATCGCGGTGATGATGATGGCCCCCGGTGGCGTTCTGGCGCCACCACAAGCAAGGGGGGGGAGAGCCCCCCTTCTTATTCTTCTTCCTTGACCTTCTCCCTAGATGGGAGAAGGGTTTCCCCTCTGGTCCTTGGCTCCCATGGCGTGGGAGGGGGCAGAGCCCCTCCGAGATTAGATTTGTCTCTCTGTCTCTCTCTGTTTCTGCGTTCTGAGATTCTGCCCTGGCACCATTTCTTTTATATCTGGAGATCTGTAACTCCGAGTGGGTTGAAACTTTCGCCCAGATATTTTTCCAAAAATTAGCTTTCTTGCGGCCAAAGTAGAGCATCAACCGCCTTACGAGGGGCCCACGAGGGTGGGGGCGCCAACTTCGAGTGGTGGCGTGGTCCACCCTCGCGACTACCTCAGGCACCGTCTCGCGTTGATTCTTCCTCCCAAAATTCACAAATATTCCAAAATAATTCTCCGTCCGTTTTTATCCCGTTTGGACTCCGTTTGATATTGGGTTTCTGCGAAACATAAAACATGCAACAAACAGGAACTGTCACTGGGCACTGGATCGATATGTTAGTCCCAAAAAATAGTATAAAAAGTTACCAAAATTATATGAAAGTTGAATAATATTGGCATGGAACAATCAAAAAATATAGATACGACGGAGACGTATCAACATCCCCGACCTTAATTCCTGCTCGTCCTCGAGTAGGAAAATGATAAAAAAGATAATTTTTGATGTGGAATGCTACCTAGCATAATCTTGATCATGTAATCTAATCATGGCATGAATATTAAGACACGAGTGATTCAAAGCAATAGTCTATCATTTGACATAAGAACAATAATACTTCGAGCGTACTAATAAAGCAACCATGTCTTTTCAAAACAACATGGCCAAAGAAAGTTATCCCTACAAAATCATATAGTCTGGCTGTTTCTCTATCTTCATCACACAAAGTATTTAATCATGCACAACCCCGATGATAAGCCAAGCAATTGTTTCATACTTTAGTAATCTCAAACTTTTTCAACTTTCACGCAATACATGAGCGTGAGCCATGCATATAGCACTATAGGTGGAATAGAATATGATGGTGGTGGTTATGTGGAGAAGACAAAAAGGGAGAAAGTCTCACATCAACGCGGCTAATCAACGGGCTATGGAGATGCCCATCAATTGATGTCAATGCGAGGAGTAGGATTGCCATGCAACGGATGCACTAGAGCTATAAGTGTATGAAAGCTCAACAAAAGAAACTAAGTGGGTGTGCATCCAACTTGCTTGCTCATGAAGACCTAGGGCATTTTGAGGAAGCCCATCATCGGAATATACAAGCCAAGTTCTTTAATGAAAATTCCCACTAGCATATGAAAGTGAAAGCATATGAGACTCTCTCTATGAAGAACATGGTGCTACTCTGAAGCACAAGTGTGATAAAAGGATAGTAATATTGCCCCTTCTCTCTTTTTCTCTCATTTTATTATTATTATTATTATTATTATTATTATTATTATTATTATTATTATTATTATTATTATTATTATTGGTGGGCTTCTTTGGCCTCTTTATTATTATTATTATTTGGGCTTCTTTGGCCTCTTTATTTTTCATAAAGTCCGGAGTCTCATCTCGACTTGTGGGGGAATCATAGTATCCATCATCCTTTCCTTACTGGGGCAATGCTCTGATAATGATGATCATCACACTTTTATTTACTTACAATTCAATATTACAACTCAATATCTAGAACAAAGATATGACTCTATATTAATGCCTTCGACGGTGTACCGTGATGTGTAATGATCTAGCATAGCAATGACGTCAAAAAATGGACAAGCCATGAAAACATCATGCTAGCTATCTTACGATCATGCAAAGCAATATGATAATGAATGCTCAAGTCATGTATATGATGATGATGGAAGTTGCATGGCAATATATCTCGGAATGGCTATGGAAATGCCATGATAGGTAGGTATGGTGGCTGTTTTGAGGAAGGTATATGATGGGTGTGTGGTGTCGTTGAAAGTTGTGCGGCGCAAGAGATGCTAGCAATGGTGGAAGGCTGAGAGTGCGTATAATCCATGGACTCAACATTAGTCATAAAGAACTCATATACTTATTGCAAAAATCTACAAGCCATTGAAAACAAAGTACTACGCGCATGCTCCTAGGGGGATAGATTGGTAGGAAAAGACCATCGCTCGTCCCCGACCGCCACTCGTAAGGAAGACAATCAATAAATAAAAGTGTGCTCCAACTTCATCACAAAGCGGTTCACCATACGTGCATGCTACGGGAATGACAAAGCTCAACACAAGTATTTATACTAACCCATAGTCGCCCACTAGCATGACTCTAATATCACCACCTTTATATCGCAAAACTATTGCAAGGAATCAAACATATCATATTGAGCGATCTATAAGTTTATGTAGGATTTTATGACTAACCATGTGAATGACCAATTCCCGTTATCTCTCTAAATAGATATAAGTGAAGCAAGAGAGTTTAATTCTTTCTACAAAAGATATGTCCACGCTCTAACAAATATAAGTGAAGCAAAAGAGCATTCTACAAATGGTGGTTTTCTATGTGAAGAGAAATAGGCAATCCAAACTTCAAATAATATAAGTGAAACACATGAAGTATTCTATAAGGACATACTCAAAAGATTTAAGTGAAGTGCAATGAGCATTCTATAAATCGACCAAGGACTATCTCATACCAGCATGGTGCATAAAACAAAAGTAAAAACTAAATGCAAAAGACGCTCCAAGATTTGCACATATCACATGAACGAAATGAATCCAAAAACATACTGATACTTGTTGAAGAAAGAGGGGATGCCTTCCGGCGCATCCCCAAGCTTAGACGCTTGAGTCTCCTTGAATATTTACTTGGAGTGCCTTGGGCATCCCCAAGCTTAAGCTCTTGCCTCTCTTCCTTTTCCTCATATCAAGACCTCCTCGATCAAACACTTCATCCACACAAAACTTCAACAGAAAACTCGATAAGATCCATTAGTATAACAAAGCAAATCACCACTCTAAGTACTGTTGAAAACCAATTCATATTTTGTTTTTCATTATAGCTACTTTAGTATAACTTTTTCATGGTGACGGTGTCCTGGACTAGGGGGTACTCACCACGTCGTCCCCCGATCGGTTGGATTGGGCCGAGGACCCCCAGGGCTGTATACTCATGGGCCAGTTCGGACAGCTACCGCATACCAGGAAGAATCCACAAGACTTGGCGATCAAGACAAGGACTCCTCCCCCATTGGCGTATTCGGCTAGGACTCTTGTTATCCTAGGCCTCTGGTGCATTATATAAACCAGGGCCAGGCTAGTCGACAGATATACAACAACAACCATTACAATCATACCATAGGCTAGCTTCTAGGGTTTAGCCTCCTTGATCTCGTGGTAGATCCACTCTTGTAAACATCCACAATATCAATATCAATCAAGCAGGACGTAGGGTTTTACCTCCATCAAGAGGGCCCGAACCTGGGTAAAACATCGTGTCCCTTGTCTCCTGTTACCATCCGCCTAGACGCACAGTTCGGGACCCCCTACCCGAGATCCGCCGGTTTTGACACCAACATTGGTGCTTTCATTGAGAGTTCCTTTGTGTCGTCACCGATAGGCTTGATGGCCTCTTCAATCGACAACAACGCAGTCCTGGGTGAGACTTTTCTCCCCGGACAGATCTTCGTATTCGGCGGCTTCGCACTGCGGGCCAACTCACTTGGCCATCTGGAGCAGATCGAAAGCTACTCCCCTGGCCGTCAGGTCAGGTTTGGAAGCCTAAACTTCACGGCCGATATCCGCGGGGACTTGATCTTCGATGGATCTGAGCCACAGCCGAGCGTGCCGCGCTGTCACGATGGGCACGACCTAACTCTACCGCCGGACAGCACCTTGGAGGCCGCACACGAATCCGCTCCGACCCATAGTCCGGAGCCGATCGCACGGATCAAGGACGGATGGCTGGACACCGCCTCGGGAGCTGCAACTTCCACGGTGATGGAGCCGAACACTTACCTTGTCCCGCATAAAGCCCATGACTCCAAGGTGCCGGACCCCCTGCCGGACTCCGAACCTCCTACGCCCCTGCCAGTCGAATCCGATTGGGCGCCGATCATGGAATTCACCGCTGCGGACACCTTTCAGCACTCACCCTTCGGTGATATCTTAAATTCGCTGAAGCATCTCTCACTATCCGGAGAGCCCTAGCCGAACTACGGCCAGGATGGTCGGGACGTGGACAATGAAGAAATTCAGAGCTTATACTCATCGCCGCCCTGCGGATTATGCAGAGCGGGCATACCGGCATCACCGCACGGTCGCTTCATCAAGCCGGCATCGACCACATCACGACCTGCATCGGCAGGGCCGCACTATTGCTTCTTCAAGCTGGTGTCCATCAGGCCGACCTACTTCGACATCTCGGCTGGACCAGGGGCTTCGCCATCTCTTCACCAACCTACTCCGGACACTTCGGCGTCACTAGCCGACCAGGCGATGGGTGCGCGGATCGAGTCCCAATTTTGGGAATCACCTTCCTTCGGATTGCTACAAAAAATAAACCAGGTGCTATTAATCCTAGTATTTCTTTTTGCTTGTTTGGGTTAATTTTTTCCAAGGAATTATTACTCTGGTTTGTCCATCATATGCACACAGGTCTATTAAATGGTGGCCGCATTATCGACGGTCGCATGATGGTTCGGTCAGTTTCCGTACATAGTCCGGCAAACGTCGCATCCAGAACTCGGACCGACCTGTGAATCCAGGCTTTGCCATGCCTTTATTGCATTACGCCGACGACCTGCATCGACATCGACTTCGGCGCCAGGCCATATTTCTTTTATTACTCACTTTGCATAAATTATTTATTATGCAACGATTTATTATTATTATTATTATTATTATTATTATTATTATTATTATTATTATCTCTGGTTTGCACTATTTTTTGTGCACAGGAAAATGATCCAGCCGGACTATATCCTTTGACGTCACCTCGGCTGGACGGGGGGCTTCGTCAACACTTCATTACCCCATGCCAGGGACTTCGGCATCACTCTGCCGTCCTGCATTGGCCGTGCTATGTCACCACTTCGGAGTGCCGAGCTCTTTGCTCCACCACCTCGGGATTGGCTTGGGGGATGGAAACTTGTCCCGCATCAAGCTCGGACCGCGTCGTCAATACCGAACACATTAACCAGCTAAGTTGCCTTCATGCTCAAAGTTTTAAATTTCTAACTTGTGTTCGGTTCGACCAAGCATTATACTTTTTTGGAAAAAAAAGTTGCTTGTAAAAATTTTCCTTGTCCAAACTTTGTTTGCACATACTTGACGCGCTACCCGCGCTCATTATACCTGGGGGCTTCTTTAACAGAAGCTTATTAATTCAGGCTTTATGCCAACACATGTGTCACACTTCCGCATGTACCTTTTATTCACCATTATATGCATCGATATGACTTAAGTTTTGGCCAAGCTGGGTTGCCTGGCTCCTGTGCTTACCCCTACATTCCCGATTGTTCGGCTAGGTGGTAAAGGGAGCACCTCTGCGATTGTTACTGCCGGGTCAGCCGGATGTGTACCTCAGACTGGGTGAAGCCGAAAGCTAGCGTTCTTAAGGGAATACTCGGTCGGTGAACTAAAAGATGATTTCTTACCTATTCATTTACCTGCCCCCAGATGTTTTTCTGCTCTTTTCGCAGTCCGGACATGCACTTTAGGGCATGCCTCCCAGGGAAAGGAACCCCTAACGGAACTATTCTCCCTGGAAGATGTTTCTTACACTGGTGGAAAAACAGGCTTCCGTCCAGCCCCATAAGTCGCGAAGCTGTAGGAACCGCAACTAATGGGACCTTTAGTCGCGGTTCTGGAGGTGAACCGCGACCAAAGGCCTGGGCCCAGGGCGCTCGGTGGCTAGCTGGCGCACGTGAGGGTCTTTAGTCGCGGTTGGCCAGGACAACCGCGACTAAAGGCCTTCGGGCACCTTTAGTCACGGTTTGCCAGGCCAACCGCAACTAAAGCCCCTCCCCTATATATACCCATCCAGCAGCCAACACTTAGCCATTTGGAGCCATTCTCTTCACAAGTGGGTGTAGCTAGGTTTTCTGAATTTTTTGATATATTATTTGTATTTTTAACATTTTGAATTGAATTAGTTTTTTTTTCTGAATTTTTTGATATATTATTTGTATTTTTAGAATTTTGAATTGAATTAGTTTTATTTTTCTGAATTTTTTGATATATTATTTGTATTTTTAACATTTTGAATTGAATTAGTTTTTTTTTCTGAATTTTTTGATATATTATTTGTATTTTTAAGATTTTGAAAAAGAAAAAGTATTTGGAAAATACTTTTAGTCGCGGTTGGCTGGCCAACCGCGACTAAAGGTGGTTGCGCGCGGGAACGAAAAACCCGCCAAAAAAGTCCTTTAGTCGCGGGTCGCCTCCCCAACCGCGACTAAAGGTTACCCTTTAGTCGCGGGTCGCCTCCCCGACCGCGACTAAAGGTTCTCCTTTAGTCGCGGGTCGCCTCCCCAACCGCGACTAAAGGCCCTTTAGTCGCGGGTCGCCTCCCCAACCGCGACTAAAGGGGGGGGCTATAAATACATGCGCCCGACCCGTCGCCTCCATTTCTCCGCTCTGCCTCTGCCGCGCCGAAGGCCTGCCGCCCTCGCCCTCGACGCCGCCCGCCGTCGACCTCGCCCTCGACGCCGCCCGCCGTCGCCCGCGCCCTCGACGCCGCCCGCCGTCGCCCGCCGCCCCCTCTCACCCACGTACGGCGCCCGCCGCCCCCTTTCGCCCTAGTACGCCGCCCGCGCCGGCCTCCCTCGCCCACCACCGCGCCGCCTCGCTGCCCTCAACGCCGGCGACCGGCCTCGCCGCCCTCGCCGGCGGCCGGCCTCGCCGGCGTTGATCGAGAGAGAGAGAGAGAGAGCAGAGAGAGAGAGAGAGAGCAGAGAGAGAGAGAGAGAGAGCAGAGAGAGAGAGCAGAGAGAGAGAGAGAGAGAGCAGAGAGAGAGAGAGCAGAGAGAGAGAGAGAGAGAGAGAATTTTGTGATTTTTTTTAAAATAATTGTGAACATTTTAAATAATGCATATTTTCAAATCCATGAACATTTTTACAAATTCGCGTACAATTTTTAAAATTGTGAAATTTATTGAAACTTTGTGAACACTGTTTTAATCAGCGAATAAATTTTGGAATTCATTAATATTTTTTTGTTTTGATGAATTTTTTTGTGTCTAATAAAATCAATTTTTTGAAATACACGAATAATTTTTAAATTCACGAACATCGTTAATGGACATGTGTTGGAGCGTTACCCCGCCGACGTGGAGGCAAACCTGTGGCAGTTTCTTACAAAGCAGGAACTCAAAAGTGATATTCTATTTCCTTACCATTTTGAGTGAGTGTTTCTGTCTTGAGCACATTCTCTTTTGTTTACTCCATGCATGGTATGTGGCCGGCTAATCGATGAGTTATGCATGACGTACTGTGCATGTATCGTGTCTGCAGGTTCCACTGGATTCTGCTAGTAATTAAAGTTAACACCTCAGAATGTCTCGTCCACGACTCTGTGAATATGGATCCAAAGCTTTGGGGCGGCATGAGAAGAATGCTGCAGAAGTAATTATTTTCATTCATTTGCGCTCTATATCGATCGGCCTATTTCGTTCATTTCCTAATATCAAGTAACTAATTAATAACTCTCTTGTTCATTTAATTTTCTTTGCCTCGTAGGGTTTGGAGACGGTTCGTAGATACAAAGGTCGGTGAATTCAAAAAAGAGCTAGAATTCAAAATGTTAAAGGCTAAGAATGCTGGGGATATTCAGCCACCGGAGACCAATCTATGTGGATACTATGTCTGTGAGATGATCCGGAGATACACCTCTGAGCGGGTTCCGAGTGATACCAATGCTCAGAGGAATAACCTCCGGTGGATGCTTAGTCCAGAAGCTCGCTTCCGACCACTTCAAGAGGAACTAGCTGGATGGTTCAGCAGGGAAGTCCTCCATCCTAAAGGAGAACACTATTACGAGGACGTAGAACTTTATATGCATTAAATCATGTATGGAAACTTGTTCAAAATTGTATATGGTCATCCGATGATATTGAATATATATTGTATATTCCTCTTGAATTCTTTTTGGTTCTAATTTCAAATTTATTTGAAATTGTACATTCATATGCATGTATGTAGTACCGTAGAATATATGAAACTCCTTCAAAATTAAAATAAAGCACAAAAGAAATAAAACAATACAAATTAAACAGAAAACAGGTTTAAGGGGGGGGGGCTAAAACCCTAAACCTGCGGCGGCCTTTAGTCGCGGTTGGCCAGAAGAACCGCGACTAAAGGTCCTCCGCCCCGACGGCCACCTGGCGCCCACGTGGACGGGCCTTTAGTCGCGGTTCTTAAGCAACCGCGACTAAAGGGGGGGGGCCTTTAGTCGCGCCCGTTCGGTCGCGGTTGCGCAACCGCGACTAATGGCAGTTGCGAACCGCGACCAAAGGCCCTTTTTCCACCAGTGTTACTAACCATGTAATATAACATAACTAGTTGGGCACTTGTCTGATAAAGCACTAATGACCCCTACGCCTGGTCTCCACGCATGCCCCGGTTTTTATAACCGTGAGGGTATTCGGACACACTCCGGACTATTGGGTCCAGAGGTTGAAGCGAAAAGGTCCGCTACGACAAACGATCTACAATCCGGCTAGAAGGCATTCTACATGTCACCTTACATTATATAGTCAACTTTTACCCAAGTCACTTGGGGGTTCTTATCTTTATTTGAGCCGCTTCATAATAAGTGATTTTCTTCTTAGTCGTTGCAAAGTTTTTATTATTATTTATCACTCCTTTTCTCGACACGAGTGTGCGGTCACTAGCCGGGAGCCTAATTTCTCTCTCAAAACCGCTAGAGTTTAGTTTTCTAAACTGGCCTAATGAGAAGTACTCCGCCTTCGGGATGGGAGACTGAAGCCGTAGGCTGACCCACTTGAAGTCTTGAGATAGGATGTGTCATGTTAAAGCACGACAGAAGCACCTTTTTTTCTAAAGTCCAATTTTCGGATTGGCATCGAACACTTGATCTAGTTCGGACATTAACCTTTTGAATAAGTTTTTTGGCTTTTCGAGCCCATGGCACTTTTAAACTATTTGTATGTTTTCAGAACAAGTCTCGCAAGTGCAACGCCGGACACCTTTAGAGATTCGGCAAAAACATTCTCGGATATTGCTATATATGCGTCGGTTTCGAATTGTGTCTTCGGTCAATAGTTGGGTTGCCCGGCTCCTGCGCTTGCCTCCTATGTTCCACTTTGTTCGGCTAGGTGTGCAAAGGGAGAACCATTGCGATTGTGCTTCCAGCTCGCATGGTCAAGCACCTCAGTGGAGAAAGCCGAAAACTGACTGTCACAATAGGTGTAAATTGGTCAGCGATCCAATGACTATATTAAATGACGGGCCATTCATAAAATTGGCCGAAGTGTTTCCGGCTTGACCTCGACTATCGCCGAACACTACCGAGGGCTAGTAACTGGCCTCCCAAACTAAATCCTCAATATTTTGCTCTTAATTGGAGCTGAGGTTTCATGATCATGTTTAGCATGACAACCCAAAGAAAGGAACCGATAGTGGGACTATTTTCTTTGTAAGACATTTCTTAAACAGTAATATAACATATCTCTCCGCGTACCTTTGTTTATAAAACTGTATGGACAGATTGCCTTGTTTGTTGTAAATCTTTGCCCTCATAAAGGCTTTATAAAGTAGGACAAACACTCCTCGGCTATTGGCCGAGGAGGTGGAAGCCGATGGTCGGTCAACAAAGTTTTGTACAATGCGGATCCGAGCATTAATGACGTAAAGTACTTGGATACATAGAGTCATTACACATAATTTGTGATTTTACTATGGATATCGATCCTTAATTCGGCCTCCCGTGCCCTCATTAAGGCTCGGGGGCTACTGGGCTTCGGGCTTATTATTTACAAATATTAAAGGGGCACATTGATCCCCTGATCTGGTGTTGCCACCCGACCAGTGTCTCGGGGGCTACTGCATTGCTTGTTCTATGCAGAAAATCTTAAGTGCAATACAGTTTCCGAGGAGATTTTGATCCTCAGGTTGGTCGGCCACACCCAACCTGAGTCTCGAGGACTGAGCACGCCGCTTTTTGTGTCCCGAAGTATTCTGCCGAGCTAGGACTTGATCCTCAAACAGATTTTGCAAATCAACCTGAGTCTCAGCGGCTACGGGGATCAGCGGTCTTATGTCATCCTTCAGGTGCATCTCGAGTTTTAGACCGATACATACCTTGAGGGCTACTGACTATATATCTCGTCAGAGAATAAATTACTTCAATAAAAAACATTGACCAAAAATCAGCCCATGACCGAGGTGCTTAACCACCTCGGAAGCGGTTCGACATATAGCTCGGATGCAAGTGGCTGGCTCCTTAGAGGGCATTTCCGGCATTAAGCTCGGCTAAACTCCTTCAAACTTCTTTGGACCAAGGTGATTTACGACACCTCGGATACAGTCCGGCGTTGGAGCTCGGATATAGTCCGGCATTGGAGCTCGGATATAGTCCGGCGTTGGAGCTCGGATACATAGTCTGGCGATAAAGCTGGGAAGCAGTCCGACATTGGTGCTCGGCTGCAAAAGATACCTCGAATGCAGTCCGGTGTTAGAGCTCGGACGCAAGAGGACACTGCCTCCCGGGAATAACTTCAAACCCGAGGCGTGGCATAAAAATAAGGCATTGATAAAGGCCGTAAACTTAAAGGGGCTCCTCGGATACCCGACGTGTAAACTCGTCGAATGCATTTCGGCGATCCTCAAGATATAAGATTTGTTGAACCAGTTTTCAAGACTGACGACCGAAGATGAAGAACAGTTCGGAAGAATCGAGGAGCGTCCCTAACTTGAAGACCGGTTCAGGGGGCTACTGACGGTGTCCTGGACTAGGGGGTACTCACCACGTCGTCCCCTGATCGGTTGGATTGGGCCGAGGACCCCCAGGGTCGTATACTCATGGGCCAGTCCGGACAGCTGCCGCATACCAGGAAGAATCCACAAGACTTGGCGATCAAGACAAGGACTCTTCCCCCACCGGCGTATTCGGCTAGGACTCTTGTTATCCTAGGCCTCTGGTGCATTATATAAACCAGGGCCAGGCTAGTCAACAGATATACAACAACAACCATTACAATCATACCATAGGCTAGCTTCTAGGGTTTAGCCTCCTTGATCTCGTGGTAGATCCACTCTTGTAAACATCCACAATATCAATATCAATCAAGCAGGACATAGGGTTTTACCTCCATCAAGAGGGCCCGAACCTGGGTAAAACATCGTGTCCCTTGTCTCCTGTTACCATCCGCCTAGACGCATAGTTCGGGACCCCCTACCCGAGATCCTCCAGTTTTGACACCGACACATGGCTTAATCCACTGATAGAAAATGATAGATTCATCAAAACAAGTAAACTATGCATCAAAAACAGAATCTATCAAAAACAGAACAGTCTGCAGCAATCTGAACATTCACCATACTTATGGTACCCCAAACATTCTACCAAAACTACGAAAAATAAAAAATTTGTACATAAAAAAGTGCAAAAAGAATCAGAACCGTTTGACATTCCAGTTAAAAATGTAAAATCGCGCACTACAGCCAAAGTTTCTGTCCTGCACCGTACAAACCAACAAGTATTGTAAACATCCTAAAGGCAAACCTTGGCACATTATTTTTATAATGCAATGGAATTGTACAAGGGGGTAATTATTTTTGATGTAAAGTTTCTGTAATTAAGATTCACAAAGTTTCCGTGAGCATGAACAAATTTCAAGGAGCTCTCCCACTTCAACAATGCTTGTCTTTCTCACTTTCACTTTCCTTTTTGAAAAGTTTTGGGTTCCCCTCTTTATCTTTGTTGTTTTTAAACTATAAAAAAGCACTCAATAGAAATAAATGACTCTCTAAAACTTCCGGGTTGTCTCCCTGGCAGCGCTTTCTTTAAATCCATTAAGCTAGGCATATAGTGCTCAAGTAATGGATCCACCCAGATCCCAAGGTATATCAAAGCCAATTTTAATTAACAATGATTTGTAATTTAGTAGTGAGCACAAGCTAACATATATCATGCAACAATGAAGTCTAACTCTCTTCCTATGCATCGGCATGTCATAAAAGAACAAATCATGCACACATAGTAAAGGCCAATGCATAGTATAAGCAGTTTCTTGCAATTTTATCATATTGGAAACATCGAGAGGTGGAGATATAGTTCCTCTCTCATAATAATTGCAAGTAGGAGCAGCAAGCACATGCATATCACATTCATCAAAATTATCATGTGCAATGATAAAAGGCAACCCATCAATATAATCCTTAATAAGCACAAACTTCTCTGATATAGTGTAGTTGCGAGAATTCAAAAAGATAATAGGACTATCATGCGTGGGTGCAATAGCAACAATTTCGTGTTTAACATAAGTGTCGGTGTCAAAACCGGCGGATCTCGGGTAGGGGGTCCCAAGCAGTGCGTCTTAGGATCAATGGTAACAGGAGACAAGGGACACGATGTTTTACCCAGGTTCGGGCCCTCTTGATGGAGGTAAAACCCTACGTCCTGCTTGATTAATATTGATGATGTGGCTTACAAGAGTAGATCTACCACGAGATCAAGGAGGCTAAACCCTAGAAGCTAGCCTATGGTATGATTGTTGTAATGGTTGTTGTTGTGTATCTATCGACTAGCCTGGCCCTGGTTTATATAATGCACCAGAGGCCTAGGATAACAAGAGTCCTAGCCGAATACGCCGGTGGGGGAGGAGTCCTTGTCTTGATCGCCAAGTCTTGTTGATTCTTCCTTGTATGCGGCAGCTGTCCGGACTGGCCCACGAGTATACGGCCATGGGGGTCCTCGGCCCAATCCAACTGATCGGAAGACGACGCGTTGAGTACCCCCTAGTACAGGACACCGTCAGTAGCCCCCTGAACCAGTCTTCAAATTAGGGACGCTCCTCGATTCTTCCGAAGTATTCTTCATCTTCGGTTGCCGGTCTTGAAAACCGGTTCAACAAATCTTCTCATCTTCTATCTTGAGGATCGCCGAAATGCATTCGATGAGTTTATGCGTTGGGTATCTGAGGAGCCCCTTTAAGTTTACGGCCTTTAACAATGCCTTGTTATTTTTATGCCATGCCTCGGGTTTGAAGTTGTTCCTGGGTGGCAACGTCCTCTTGCGTCCGAGCTCCAACGCCGGACTGCATTCGAGGTATCTTTTGCAGCCGAGCACCAATGTCGGACTGCTTTCCAGCTCTAACGCCGGACTATGTATCCGAGCTCCAACGCCGGACTGTATCCGAGCTCCAACGCCGGACTATGTATCCGAGCTCCAACGCTGGACTTTATCTGAGGTGTCATAAATCACCTTGGTTCAAAGAAGTTTGAAGGAGTTTAACCGAGCTTAATGCCGAAAATGCCCTCTAAGGAGCCAGCCACTTGCATCCGAGCTATATGTCGAACTGCTTCTGAGGTGGTTAAGCACCTCGGTCATGGGCTGATTTTTGGTCAATGTTTTTTATTGATGTCATTTATTCTCTGACGAGATATATAGCCAGTAGCCCTCAAGGTATGTATCGGTCTAAAACCCGAGATGCACCTGAAGGATGACATAAGACCGCTGATCCCCGTAGCCGCTGAGACTCAGGTTGATTTGCAAAATCGGTCTGAGGATCAAGTCCTTGCTCGGTAGAATACTTCGGGACACAAAAAGCGGCGTGCTCAGTCCTCGAGACTCAGGTTGGGTGCGGCCGACCAACCTGAGGATCAAAATCTCCTCGGAAACTGTATTGCACTTAAGATTTTCTGCATAGAACAAGCAATGCAGTAGCCCCCGAGACACTGGTCGGGTGGCAACAGCAGATCAGGGGATCAATGTGCCCCTTTAATATTTGTAAATAATAAGCCCGAAGCCCAGTAGCCCCCGAGCCTTAATGTGGGCATGGGAGGCCGAATTAAGGATCGATATCCATAGTAAAATCACAAATTATGTGTAATGACTCTATGTATCCAAGTACTTTACGTCATTAATGCTCGGATCCGCATTGTACAAAACTTTGTTGACCGACCATCGGCTTCCACGGCCAAGGAGTGTTTGTCCTACTTTATAAAGCCTTTATGAGGGCAAAGATTTACGACAAACAAGGCAATCTGGTCATACGGCTTTCTAAACAAAGGTACGCAGAGAGATATGTTATATTGCTGTTTAACAGAAGAAATGTCTTCCAAAGAAAATAGTCCCGCTATCGGTTACTTTCTTTGGGTTGTCATGCTAAGCATGATCATGAAACCTCAGCTCCAATGTAAGAGCAAAAGATCGAGGATTTAGTTTGGGAGGCCAGTTAATAGCCCCCGGTAGTGTTCGGCGACAGTCGAGGTCAAGCCGGAAACACTTCAGCCAATGTTATGAATGGCCCATCATTTAATATAGTCATTGGATCGCTGACCAGTTTACACCTATTGTGACAGTCAGTTTTCGGTTTTCTCCACTGAGGTGCTGGACCATGCGAGCTGGAAGCACAATCGCAGTGGTTCTCCCTTTGCACACCTAGCCGAACAAAGCGGAACGTAGGAGGCAAGCATGGGAGCCAGGCAACCCAACTATTGACCGAAGACACAATTCGAAGCTGATGCATATATAGCAATATCCAAGAGTGGTTTTGCCGGATCTCTAAAGGTGTCCGGCGTTGCACTGCGAGACTTGTGCTGAAAACACACAAATAGTTAAAAGTGCCAAAAGCTTGGAAAACCAAAAAACGTCAGTAAAAACATGACGTCCGAACAAGATCAAGTGTTCGGTGCCAATCCGAAAATTGGACTTTAGAAAAAAAGTGCTTCTGCCGTGCTTTACCTTTGCAACGACTAAGAAGAAAAATAGTTAGTATGAAACGGCTCAAATAAACATAAGAGCCCCCAAGCGACTTGGGTAAAAGTTAACTATAAAATGTAAGGTGACATGTAGAATGCCTTCTAGCCGGATTGTAGATCGTTTGTCGTAGCGAACCTTTTCGCTTCAACCTCTAGACCCAATAGTCCGGAGTGTGTCCGAATACCCTCACGGTTATAAAAACCGGGGCATGCGTGGAGACCAGGCATAGGGGTCATTAGTGCTTTATCAGACAAGTGCCCAACTAGTTATGTTATATTACATGGTTAGTAAGAAACATCTTCCAAGGAGAATAGTTCCGTTAGGGGTTCCTTTCCCTGGGAGGCATGCCCTAAAGTGCATGTCCGGACTGCGAAAAGAGCAGAATAACATCTGGGGGCAGGTAAATAAATAGGTAAGAAATCATCTTTTAGTTCACCGACCGAGTATTCCCTTAAGAACGCTAGCTTTCGGCTTCACCCAGTCTGAGGTACACATCCGGCTGACCCGGCAGTAACAATCGCAGAGGTGCTCCCTTTACCACCTAGCCGAACAATCAGGAACGTAGGGGTAAGCACAGGAGCCAGGCAACCCAGCTTGGCCAAAACTTAAGTCATATCGATGCATATAATGGTGAATAAAAGGTACATGCGGAAGTGTGACACATGTGTTGGGCATAAAGCCCGAATTAATAAGCTTCTGTTAAAGAAGCCCCCAGGTATAATGAGCGCGGGTAGCGCGTCAAGTATGTGCAAACAAAGTTTGGACAAGGAAATTTTTTACAAGCAACTTTTTTTCCAAAAAAGTATAATGCTTGGTCGAATCGAACACAAGTTAGAAATTTAAAACTTTGAGCATGAAGGCAACTTAGCTGGTTAATGTGTTCGGTATTGATGACGCGGTCCGAGCTTGATGCGGGACAAGTTTCCATCCCCCAAGCCGGTCCCGAGGTGGTGGAGCAAGGAGCTCGGCACTCCGAAGTGGTGACATAGCACGGCCAATGCAGGACAGCAGAGTGATGCCGAAGTCCCTGGCATGGGGTAATGAAGTGCTGACGAAGCCCCCCATCCAGCCGAGGTGACGTCAAAGGATATAGTCCGGCTGGATCATTTTCCTGTGCACAAAAAATAGTGCAAACCAGAGATAATAATAATAATAATCATAATAAATCGTTGCATAATAAATAAATTATGCAAAGTGAGTAATAAAAGAAATATGGCCTGGCGCCGAAGTCGATGTCGATGCAGGTCGTCAGCGTAATGCAATAAAGGCATGGCAAAGCCTGGATTCACAGGTCGGTCCGAGTTCTGGATGCGACGTTCGCTGGACTATGTACGGAAACTGACCGAACCATCATGCGACCGTCGATAATGCGGCCACCATTTGATAGACATGTGTGCATATGATGGAAAAACCAGAGTAATAATTCCTTGGGAAAAATTAACCCAAACAAGCAAAAAGAAATATTAGGATTAATAGCACCTGGTTTATTTGTTGTAGCAATCCGAAGGAAGGTGATTCCCAAAATTGGGACTCGATCCGCGCACCCATCGCCTGGTCGGCTAGTGACGCCGAAGTGTCCGGAGTAGGTTGGTGAAGAGATGGCGAAGCCCCTGGTCCAGCCGAGATGTCGAAGTAGGTCGGCATGATGGACACCAGCTTGAAGAAGCAATAGTGCGGCCCTGCCGATGCAGGTCGTGACGTGGTCGATGCCGGCTTGATGAAGAGACCGTGCGGCGATGCCGGTATGCCCGCTCCGTGTTATCCGTAGGGCGGCAATGTTGGTGATGATTTATCCTTCGCGATGCCGAACTATTGTTCAGCTGGCCGAGATGATGATCCGAAGAGATTCCTCCATCGGAACTCGACGAAATTTTTGCAGGGTTGTTGTAGACTTAATTCTGCATAATTCCACCGAAGTAATCGTTTAGGAGACACTCGAGGAGGCGGTGGCGGCGGATACAAGTTTGTTGTCCAGAAAAACAGCACGGTCGCCTAAGGGCAATGTTGACGTTGAGCCCCCGAGCTCCATGGATGACTCCTCCATGATCTTGATAGAGATCGGAGTTGGTGTTGATGAAGACCTTCATCCGAACATGACGATCGGAGGTAGGGCGCAGTCCTCGGTCAAGCCGAGGTGACCAGTCGAGCTGGTGACGAAGAAGCCGACGTCGCAGTTGACCTGCAGTCGAGCCATTGATCCTTTCGCCGATCACACAGCAGAACTCTCAATGAAAGCACCAATGTCGGTGTCAAAACCGGCGGATCTCGGGTAGGGGGTCCCAAGCAGTGCATCTTAGGATCAATGGTAACAGGAGACAAGGGACACGATGTTTTACCCAGGTTCGGGCCCTCTTGATGGAGGTAAAACCCTACGTCCTGCCTGATTAATATTGATGATGTGGGTTACAAGAGTAGATCTACCACGAGATCAAGGAGGCTAAACCCTAGAAGCTAGCCTATGGTATGATTGTTGTAATGGTTGTTGTTGTGTATCTATCGACTAGCCTGGCCCCGGTTTATATAATGCACCAGAGGCCTAGGATAACAAGAGTCCTAGCCGAATACGCCGGTGGGGGAGGAGTCCTTGTCTTGATCGCTAAGTCTTGTTGGTTCTTCCTTGTATGCGGCAGCTGTCCGGACTGGCCCACGAGTATACGGCCATGGGGGTCCTCGGCCCAATCCAGCTGATCGGGAGACGACGCATTGAGTACCCCCTAGTCCAGGACACCGTCAATAAGGAACTATAGCAAGTTCATCTCCATAAGCATAATTCATATTGGCATCTTGGCCACAAGCATAGCAAGCATCATCAAAAAGGGATATTTCAAGAGAATCAATGGGATCATAACAATTATCATAGCAATCATCATAGCAATCATCCTTCGGTAAGCACGAAGGGGAATTAAACAATGTATGAGTTGAAGAGTTACTCTCATTAGAAGGTGGGCACGGGTAGCTAATCCGCTCTTCCTCCTTTTGTTCTTCGCTCTCCTCATCATCTTTTTTATCCAGTGAGCTCACAGTTTCATCAATTTCTTCTTCCATAGTCTCCTGCAAAATATTAGTCTCTTCTTGGACAGCGGAGAATTCCTCAATATATGGTTTAACATAGGCATTAGAAGGATAATTATCATAACAATATTCAAGTATGGCAAAATTTTCAGATTTGTAAAGAGTGGCATCATACATTTCAATCAAAGAAGCAATTTCATAAGCACCCTTAAAAGCAACAAATTCTTCAATTTGTTGAACATCATAGTAATCATAAACACCCTTAGCATACGAAGATATGATTCCATTATCACTAAACTCACATTGGTAGGGAAGGTGTTTCTTAGGGTTTTCAGAACAACAAGTAATATCATAAATTTCACATACATTCCAAGCATAGCATTGCAAACGATGAATTTGATATAGTAAAAGTTTCCCTTTTTCAGATATACGGTGTCGCACATAACAAGCATGCTCATCTAAAGATTTTCCCTCAACTAAGCTAGTGGGGGTTTCAGCACAAGCACAAAGGGATCAAAGATGATCCAAGTAAAAAGCTTCAGGAGTGTGATAGATTTTGAGTGGTTCTTCAACCATTGGTTCAGTAGGTACAACTAGTTTTTTTGGTATTTTGCGTTTCCTACCCATAACTAAAGATAGAAAACAACTAAGATAAGCAAATAAAAATTACTTAGTGATAAAGCAAACAAGCACACACGAGAATATTCACCCCCACGCTATGACTCCCCGGCAACGGCGCCAGAAAAAGGTCTTGATAACCCACAAGTATAGGGGATAATTGTAGCCTCTTTCGATAAGTAAGAGTGTCTAATCCAACGAGGAGCTAAAGGTAGAACAAATATTCTCTCAAGTCCTATCAGCCACTAATACGACTCTAGGCACACTTAGTGTTCGCTTTACCTAGAATAAGTATGAAACTAGAAGCACTTTGTAGGTGTTGTTGGATAGGTTTGCAAGACAATAAAGAACACGTAAATATAAACTAGGGGCTGTTTAGATAAAGAAGCAATAAAGTAAATATAGCGAGTGTGGAAAAGTGGTGGTAGGAGTTGCGGAATTGTCCCTAAGCAAATGACTACTTTACTAGACCGATAATCACTATTGCAATTTTATTTGAGGGAGAGGCATAAGCTAACATACTTTCTCTTCTTGGATCATATGCACTTATGATTGGAACTCTAGCAAGCATCCCCAACTACTAAATATCATTAAGGTAAAACCCAACCATAGAATTAAAGCATCAAGTCCCCTTTATCCCATACGCAAACAACCTACTTACTCGGGTCTGTGCTTCTGTCACTCACGCCACCCACCATAAGCAAATCATGAACATATTGCAAACCCTATAGCTGGAATCCCTCATGCTTGCGCGACACGGAGAGCACCATAGGACAGCACCAATAATAAAACATGCAACTCAAACCAATCATAGCAATTCATCAATCACCGATAGGACAACGAAAATCTACTCAGACATCATAGGATGGCAACACATCATTGGATAATAATATGAAGCATAAAGCACCATGTTCAAGTAGAGGGTACAGCGGGTTGAGGGAGAGTGGACCACTATAGATAGATGGGGGAAGGTGATGGATATGTTGGTGAAGATCACAGTGATGATGGTGGCTCCCGGCGGCGTTCCGGCGCCAACGGAAGCAAGGGGGAGAGAGCCCCCCTTCTTCTTCTTCTTCTTCCTTGACCTTCTCCGTAGATGGGAGAAGGGTTTCCCCTCTGGTCCTTGGCTCCCATGCCGTGGGAGGGGCGAGAGCCCCTCCGAGATTGGATCTGTCTCTCTGTCTCTCTCTATTTCTGTGTTATGAGATTCTGCCCTGGCACCGTTTCTTTTATATCTGGAGATCTGTAACTCCGATTGGGTTGAAACTTTTGCCCAGATCTTTTTCCAAAAATTAGCTTTCTTGCGGCCAAAGTAGAGCATCAACCACCTTACGAGGGGTGCATGAGGGTGGGGAGTGTGCCCACCTGGAGTGGTGGCGTGGGCCACCGTCGTGGCCACCTCGGGCACCGTCTCGCATTGATTCTTCCTCCCAAAATCACAAATATTCCAAAATAATTCTCCATCCATTTTTATCCCGTTTGGACTCCGTTTGATAATGGGTTTCTACAAAACATAAAACATGCAACAAATAGGAACTGGCACTGGGCACTGGATCAATATGTTAGTCCCAAAAAATAGTATAAAAAGTTGCCAAAAGTATATGAACATTGAATAATATTGGCACGGAACAATCAAAAGTTATAGATACGACGGAGACGTATCACCAGACTTTCAAGATGCCTTCCGTGACCGCTTCATTCCTCAGGGGATCGTGGACAGGAAGAAGCATGAGTTCCGCAACCTCACCCAGGGCAACAAAACTGTGGAAGCTTATCAGCAGGAGTTTCTGGACTTATCCCGCTATGCTAAAGAAGACATTGCAACTGATGCTCGCAGACACGAGAAGTTCCGTGATGGACTACAAGCTAACATCAAGCTCTCATTGCTAGTGCATGACTTTGCCGATTTCGCCACCTTGGTGATAAGGCCATCAATGTCGATACTGGTTTGCAGGAACACTAGAGCTCTCACAGGCGCAACCGTGACACGGGCTCATCTTCAGGCCCGCCCCCACAGAAGCATAGGATCTGGATTCCCAACAGCATGTACCATCCAACTACACCTGCTCCAAGGCAGTCCTATGTTGCACCTCGTCTACCGCCTCCACCATGTAAGCAGCCAAGGCTTCCATCTCCACCTCCCCGAGCTCCTATTCCCACTCCCAATAATGGTCTATGCTACAAGTGTGGTCAACCAGGTCACCTTGTCGGGAACTACTTTCAGAACCAGGATCAACTAGCCCTCCCTGCAGCTCGCCGCGGAAGCAATCAGCCCCGCAACAGCAATGTCAGGCCTTATGGTCGTGTTCATGCCAACCACGTGTTCCACGTGTCACAACTCCTCCGCTGCTTCAAGGACCATATCCGAGCAGTGGATCATGAAGTGCTCGAGTTTCAACAGGACCTCTCCTATAAAGAACATCCGGTCCGCATTCTCAACCAAGATGAACACTGCAGACGTCAGAAGGCAATCAAGTTCCTCAAAGTTCAGTGGTCGCACCATTCTGAAGATGAATCCACTTAGGAAAGAGATGATCGTATGCGCGAAGAGTACCCCGCACTGTTCCCTTCTACCTCCTAAATCTCGGGACGAGATTTCTTGTAGTGGAGGAGATTTGTAATGCCTGGATAATCGTGCTACAGTAATCCCACGTTAACGACGCCACATCACCTCGTTTTTTGTTGCTACGCACGTGTTAGTTCAAAACGTTTCAAATCCAAATTTGAATTAACCGCAAACAACCAAAGTTTTCAAACCTTAAAACAAAAATGTTCGGGTTGTGTCAATTATTGAATAGGTAATTATGGTGAAGTAAACACCTTTTTAAAAAATGCCTAAATACTTAAATCGAATTAAAACAGAAAACAAAATAAAGAAAAAGGAAAAAACAAAACCAAAAATAGAAAACTAACAAAAAAAGAAAGGAAAAGACACCCCCCCCGGGCCAACCGGCCCAGCTACCGGTCGGCCAGCCCAGTTGGCCCAGCCGGCCATCCCACACTCCCCATAACCCCCCAGTCGCTGGAAACCCTAACCGACACCCCACTCACTCTCCTCCCACTCACCCCATATCGCTCTCCCTACCTCCCCGATCCATATCTAGATCAGGGAACGAACCACAACGCCGATGCCTCGCCACCTCCTGCACGTCGACACTGTCCGTGTCAAAATCGGCAGATCTCGGGTAGGGGGTCCCGATATGTGCGTCTTAGGCTAATGGTAACAGGAAGCAAGGGACACAATGTTTACCCAGCTTCAGGTCCTCTTGATGGAGGTAAAACCCTACTTCCTGCTTGATTAATATTGAAGATATGAGTAGTACAAGAGTAGATCTACCACGAGATCGTAGAGGCTAAACCCTAAGAGCTAGCCTATGATGGTATGATTGTAATTGTGATTGGCCTTCTAAGGACCATCCTCTCCGGTTTATATAGACATCGAAGAGGGATAGGGTTTACATGGAGTCAGATACAAGGAAGGAAATATAATATCCGGATCGCCAAGCTTGTCTTCCACGCAAAGGAGAGTCCCATCCGGACACGGGCCGAAGTCTTGAGTCTTGTATCTTTACGCTTCAATAGTCTGGACGATGTATATAGTCCGGCTATCCGGATACCCCCTAATCCAGGACTCCCTGAGTAGCCCCTGAACCAGGCTTCAATGACGATGAGTCCGGCGCGCAGTCTTGTCTTCGGCATTGCAAGGCGGGTTCCTCCTTCCGAATACTCCAAGGTTATTAACGAACACATAGACCGTGTCCGGATCTGCAAAATGATCTTCACATGCCACCGTAGAGAAAATGATACTTCAGCTGACAACTTTTTAGACGACGTGATATGCCATTATGGTCAGGTCATTATTCGAACCGTTTTTCCACAACCAGCCACAACGCGTATTGCGAGTCGGTTTCCTTGACACGTCTTGTCAAAGTAGAGATCGTGTCCCCTTATCACGTGATTCTCATCAATACGGGTATGGGTAATCCAACCGCACCGCTAATCGCGGCGAGTGGGAGGTGAGCGGGTTCCATCAGGCAAGTGGGAAGGCGCAAAAAGCTTTTACCATCTCTTATAAAGAGATAAGGTCTCTTCCTCTTTACCTCCTTCCGATAACTCATTCCCCTCTGCTCGAGCCCTAACGCCCAAGCACTGTTCTTTTCCATCGAAGAGAGGTTTTCCAAAGATGTCCGGATCCGGAGCAGGAGGCAAATGGATGGCCTCTACCGTCCGGGAGAAGGATATCAAGAAGCTCCGGGAAGTCGGGTATCTGGCCAAGAAAATTGGCCACCGTCTTCCACCGGCGGGAGAGGTTGTCCCCACTCTGGAGCCTTACGAGAGAGTCGTGTTCCTTCCCCATTTTGTCCGCGGGCTCGGGTTTCCCCTCCACCCATTTTTCCGTGGAGTCATGTATTACTATGGGATTGATTTTCATGATCTTTCCCCCAACTCTTTTCTCAATATCTCGACGTTCATCGTCGTGTGTGAGGCCTTTCTCCGGATTCTGCCTCACTTCGGCCTGTGGCTAAAGATTTTCAATGTGAAGCCCAAGGTGGTGAGTGGCGAACACGCCGAGTGCGGCGGCGCCATGGTGAGCAAGATGCCCAAGGTCGTTTGGCCGAAAGGCACCTTCAACGACTCCGTCAAGGAGTGGGAGCAGCAGTGGTTTTATATCACCAAACTATGCGGCAAAAAGTGGGCTGCACCTCCTGAGTTTAGATCTAGAGCCCCACTGCAGCTCACATCCTGGCCCAAGAAGGGCCCGAACTGGACCTTGTCCGATGAGTTGTCACTGCTCCAGACGCGCGTTCAGAGCGTGGTTGACAAGGACGTCAAACTCGTCGACGTGGTCTAGGTGATGCTAGTTCACCTGGTTCTCCATTGCCAGCGTCGAGCCTGCACTTTGTGGGAGTTCGACCCAACCGAGCACCAAACCCTTCGGGAGCTCTATGACTCCTCCCACGAGGATATCTGGAAGGTGCTCTTTAAGTCTGGCAAATCATGGCCGGACTCCGCCGAGGACCGGGGGTATCAATTATCCCATTCTGCAAGCCAAGTAAGTTACAGCCACGCCCTGTCCATCCGTGCTTCAGTTGGCATGTCATGAGGGAGACATTTTAATCGTGTTTCATCGTGACCTCAGGGATGGATTAAGAAGGTGGAGCGGATGCATTGTCCGGCCCCGCTACCGGAGGAACCGGCCGGAGCTCTTCTAACGAAGAAGCTGGTCCCTGCGCCTTACGAGGCACCAAAGAAGGAGGACTCCAAGAAGGTCAAGAAGACCCGGAGTGGCCTCCGTCACTGCGAGGCTTCAGACGCCAAATCCGAAGACTCCAGCGGTGCTCCTTCTTCCAAAGATGAAGAGGAGGAAGGAGAGGAGGACGAACCTCACCCTGCAGGTGGTAAGAAGCGTGCGGCTTTCCTGTCCCTGGAGGCCGAATCGCCCAAAAGGGGGAGAGGGTCCCATCCAGAGGCATCCACCCCGGCCACCGATAATGGCCCGGAGTGGGATCCCAAAGCCCAGCCCCTGGAAAGATCATAAGTAACCGAGTTCCGAATGCGCCTATGCATCCAGGGTCGTCTGGGTACAGTAGTTTTAATTGTCGCCACATCTCGTACAGCCCGGCGAGATCTCCTGCCGGATATTCCTCATCGGAGGATTCGTTGAGCTCGGATGCTGTGGCGAGCGAGACGCCTCCGGGGGCTCCTTTTCCGAAGTCCAGGTGCGACACCGAGGTGTCGACTCAAAGAGATCCAGAGCGGGATAAGGTCCTGGAGGCCTCTAAGGCTCCAGGATCGGGCGAGCGGCCACCTTCCACGTAGGGAGGTTTGCCTACTCCACCGGAAACCTCTGTCTATGAAGAGCTGTCGAGCGGTCTATCGACGGTGTTAAAGAACGCGTCTATCGTCAATGAACATCGGACCCTCATGGGTGCGGTGGTTGGAAAGATTCAGTCTGCTGAAAGCGGGCTGAATGAGTCCTGCCTTGGCCTTATAAAGACTTTTGAGGTATGGTTTCTGAGAAATCTTTGAGGAATCATCATAATATGAGTAGTAGCCCCTGATACACTGTCTGGCGAAAGATATAGAGCTGGGCAGGGGATCAACTCCTCTTTTCGTGTGAACCTTTGTTAATGACGTCTACCTCTTTGTTTGAAAACAGGCGTCTGCGGAGAAGATGGCCGCTCATCAGGCGGAAGTGTGCGAACTAAAGCAGAGCTTGGAACGGGCCGAGGAAGAACTTGACTGTGTGAGGAAGCAATTAGAGGAGAAGCAAGGTACGTTTAAACATTGTCTTGCATTAGGCATGAATGAGTAATTGTGCCTATTGAAAAGTATTTGTGTTGTACGCCCTAGGAGCGAGTGCCGAATATGAGGCGCTGAATAAGGTTGTGGCTGATGCCAACGAGAAGGCTGCCGCCGAACAAGCGCTTCGTGAAAAACACGAGGCCAGGGTCATCACAGCTGAACGAGAGCTCCAAGAGGCTGTGAAGAAAAGCGAGAGCTTGGAGCAGAGTCTAGTATGGAAAGAATCCGAACTTGCCCAAGCTCTCCAAGCCAAGGAAGATGCTCGGGAAGAAGCCTGAGGTGCTGTACGGGACATTCAAGAGGCCCGGAAAGTTACGGCTGGTAAGGCATGTTGTATTTGTGGCCATAATTACATGATAGTGGGTTGAACTCTGAGCGGCAAGCTGAATTCTTTGATTTTACAGGGGTGTTTGTGGATCTGCCTCGCAGCATATCAGATGCCGCCCAATTCTACCGTACCGAGGAGAGGAAGTCTGCGAAGAGGGGCTTCTGGTCGCAGTATTTGGTGCCGAACTATCCGGTGCCTTTTATAGATCAGCGGAAGCAGCTGGTCGAACTGCACCAGGCGGCCGAACTAGCCATGAAGGACTTGGTTGTCCGGCTGTGGCCTGCGAAGCCAATTCCAAGCAGTTACTTCGGACTTGTGAAGCGGATTGTGGGCGCCTATCCTCGGCTTGATGCTATCAAGCGATCAGTCTGTATAGAAGGTGCGCGCATGGCGTTTGCCCGTGTAAAAGTGCATTGGGGCAAGCTTGATGCGAAGAAGCTGATGAATGAGGGGCCGCCAGAGGGTAAGGAGCACCGCAAGCCCGAACTATACTATGAAGGTGTACTGAAGGGGGCATGCCTTGCGGCGGATGAGTGTACCAAAGACATTATGTTTCCCTGAGGGTATTCATACCGATATTTGTAATATGGGATAATGGCGCTTTTATTATATATTGCATGTTTTGTTTGAACATATGTTCTTCCTGTGCGGCTGTTTATTGTATGTAAATTCTGAGAATTGGCCAGTCGTCGGCTTCAGCCCCCACATAAAAAATACGAGGGTGTTCGGGATATATCTGAACACTCTTTATCCCATGGTTGGGTCCTTTTAAGGGGGTGTTTCTCACCACGAACCAGGCAATCAGACTATATGGCTTTACTACTCTCACTTAGCCATAGGAATTCGAGTATGGTCAGCGCAGCCCCTAGTGTTCGGAAGGCCGAACTAGGGGCTCTACTGGTGCCTGATCGGAAGACCGATCCATTGTAATTTGCATTTATAGTGGCATTATGCGGAATAAATCTTTCAAGATTTTGCAACCTCTCGAACAGCGGACCAGCTCTCGCTGCATCATGACATTCAGTTTTTGGCTTTCTCTACTGAGGTGCTCGTCCGGCAGAACCGGGACACAATCGCAGTAGTTCTCCCAGCGCTACCTTAGCCGACGGAACGAAACGTAAAGTACCAAAGCATGGGAGCCGGGCAAACCCAACCAATGACCCAAGACATGATTCGGAGCTGATGCATATAGTGCTATAAGTTCGGGGTGCCGAGCGACCGAGAAGGTGGTCGGACTTTATTGCCGTATTATGAAGCCCCTGGCACAACCGAGAGTAACACGAAGTGTAGCAGCCATTTTGTGGCAAAGAGGTGTCGATGATAAGCGACGGCCAGTACGTGTTATGTAAGTCTACGCGTTGTAGCAAGATAATATGGCTATGCATATAAGTGCGATTTATGATTATGAAAAGAGATGGTTTTTGGCGGAACCTGTGATGGCCGGACTGTAGGGGGCTGTTAGTGGATCAAAAGTGTATCCGAACTGCCTTTTAGCTGCATGGTCCTATCCTTGTGTGTCCGGTCCGATTCCATGCCGCCAGTCATGTTCTGCATCAAAGTTAGTTTGTGAAAGCAAATGCTTGGAGGCAGCCGAACGTCCTCTTGTAGTTGGTCTAAAGGTTCCTGATCGGACCCTGGTGACCCCAGCCACTATACCGTGAAGCAGCGCGGACTCCTCAGTTGGTGTCCGGATAGTTGGCTGTCATATCAAAATTTTGATAGGCATGCACGACTTGCTACTCCGGCAGCTGTATGATTTCCGCTCTAGGGGTGGGGTTCGGCCTTGTACGTAGGCGTGAGTATATCACCGGTGTTGGCCTAATGGTTTATCACGTGGAATATAGTTAACGTGGTTCATCCCGTTAGCATACGGCGGGTTACCGTATGAGGGGAATGCGCCGATGGCGTGGCATTTTTTGGTTATCTGAGAACAACCGTTAGAGCGGTGGGCCAATGAACTTGGCCTTTGCACCTGACATCTTGTAGAAGGTGTTTATTTGTAGATTCATACCCGCGGGGGCTTTATGTGTTATGGAGCCCCTGGGCTACTAGGTCTAGGGGTACGGCAATTGAATTGATGTGGTTTGCATGATAGGGAGCGATCGGCCGTACTGTTGGGCTCTGTGGGGGGTCTCTTGAGTAGACGCCTCCCTTCATTGTTTCTGGCACACGACCGGTCGCTTTGTTTTGAGGATCCAGCATTCTCTATTGGTATGCTTTGCCGTCCTTCTAGGAATACCGTGAATTTCACATGGTTGATCAAGTGTGTGGCTCGGGCCGAATAGGCTTGAGCTGTTCTTTGTCTATTGACCGAACTAGGAGTTGCTGGACTCGGCACCAGCTTCCCTGACTTGACGTTTATGACCATTGCACCGAGGCTTGAGGATGCCTCTTCGTGTATCCTTCTTACTGTCTTGGACCGTAGTGGTGTGTGGACGTCGGGGTGTGTGCCTTTGGTTCTCCTACTTAGGTTGAGGTAGCCAGTTGTGCCGCGTATGCCCTTTGTTAGGGCGGTCGAATCCGTACTTTTCGGTGGCCAGGATCTTGGTCCACCTATCCGCTAGCAAATCTTGGTCAGCTTTAAGCTGCTCTTGCTTCCTTTGCAGACTCCTTGCCATGGCTATGAGCCGTTGCTTGAAGCGAACTTGTTCCACTGGGTCTTCAGGCACGCCAAATTCGTCATTGCCGAGGCTTACCTCGTCTTCGGAGGGGGTGTATAGTTGTCCCTCTCCAAGTATCCCATCGTGGCCGGTCCGTCCTGCTTGAAGGTAGGATGATCAGGGCTGTATTCCTCTTCGGCACCATCCGGATTGCTTTCATCTCCGGGGCCGGTATTGATGTGGCGGGGCTTGGAGCGGTGCCGAAGACGCCCATGCTTTGCTTTTTCTCCTGAGGGGTTATCCTCCATTGCATCGTCGCCATTGGTTTCCTCCGGAGTGTCCACCATATATATATCGTATAAAGAGGCGGTTGTCCACCGCCCTATGAGTGGTGGCTCCTGTGCGTCTCCTGCATCGTCGTCCATACCGTCGATGTCTTCGGAGTCGAAGTTAAGCACGTCGGTTAAATCATCGACCATGGCAATGTAGTGGGTGGTGGGTGGGCAGCGAATTCCTTCGTCACCGGCTTCCCATTCAAGCCGGACATAGTTCGGCAAAGAGCCTCCTGACAAAGAGAGAGACTTTAATGAGTTCATCATGTCGCCAAAGGGCGAGTGCTGAAAGATGTCTGCGGCGGTAAACTCCATTACCAGAGCCCATCATGGATTGGCTGGCTCGAGGGTGTGCGAACCGGAACCAACAACCGGATGCGAGTCCGGGGGCCCGAGGTTACAGGCCTCAACAAAGGTGAGACCTGTGTTCGGCTCCATCGCCGATGAGTATACGGCCTGTGGGGTGGGGTCCACCCCTCCGTCCTTAGGCAATGCCACCTGCTCCGGATTTAAATCCGGGGCTACTTCAGAGATGATATCCCGAACATTGTCCGACAGCAGGTCTAGGTCGTGCTCGTCGTGACTGTCTGGCACTCCTGGCACATGCCCGAATCCATCGAAGATCAAGTCTCCGCGAATATCCGCCGTGTAGTTCAAGTTTCCAAACCTGACCTGGTGGCCAGGGGCGTAGCTGTCGATCTCCTCCAGATGACCAAGCGAATTGGCCCACATGCGAAGCCGCCGAACACAAAGATCTGTCAGGGGAGAAAAGTCTCGCCCTGGACGGTGTTGTTGGCGATTGAAGACGCCATCAAGCCTCAAAGCGATGACACAGAGGAACTCTCAATGAAAGCACCAATGTCGGTGTCAAAACCGGCGGATCTCGAGTAGGGGGTCCCGATCTATGTGTCTTAGGCTGATGGTAACAGGAAGCAAGGGACACAATGTTTACCCAGGTTCAGGCCCTCTCGATGGAGGTAAAACCCTACTTCCTGCTTGATTAATATTGAAGATATGAGTAGTACAAGAGTAGATCTACCACGAGATCGTAGAGGCTAAACCCTAAGAGCTAGCCTATGATGGTATGATTGTAATTGTGATCGGCCTTCTAAGGACCATCCTCTCCGGTTTATATAGACATCGGAGAGGACTAGGGTTTACATGGAGTCGGTTACAAGGAAGGAAATATAATATCCGGATCGCCAAGCTTGTCTTCCATGCAAAGAAGAGTCCCATCCGGACATGGGCCGAAGTCTTGAGTCTTGTATCTTTACGCTTCAATAGTCCAGACGATGTATATAGTCTGGCTGTCTGGATACCCCCTAATCCAGGACTCCCTCAAACACCGCCACCATTCGCCAGAGCTCCCTCGCCGTCCTGCTTCCTCCTCCTCGTCGGCCTGCCTCCACTCCGTCTGCACCGTCTCCGTCCTCCTCCTCACGCACCGCTGCCCCGTCCCTACGAATCCCGGTGAGGCCACGACCTTGTATTCCTCCTTACCTGCCTCTGCTCGAGGCCGACCGTACGCACGCGCACCACCGCATCGGCCACACCGTCGCCCCCCCCCCTTGCCGCTCTTGGTCGTGCCCCGCCGCGAGCTACAGCAGTTGCTGTTGTGCTGCAGCACTACCGCCACCACCACTGCAGCCCCCGCGCTCGCCCGCTCGTGTGTGGCCGCGCCATCTCGCGGAGCGCTCCTGCGCCACTGCCTCTACCGTTCCTCTCGCGCGCCCCGGCTCCTCCTTCACGCCCTCCCCGTGTACCCGCGCGCCCCGCCGCGGGCTCGTTCCCTTGCCGCTCGCGCCGCTTTCCCCTACCCCGCTCGCCTGCAGCTGCGGCCCGCTGCTCCCACCGTCGACCATCGGCCGTCTCGCCTCGCGCCGCAGCAGCTGCTTCCTACGCGTGCCCGCTACACACGCGCGCGCGCGCCGCCCTGCTTCCTTCGCCGCCAAGACGCGCTTGTGTGCGAACCACGTCGCCCTGCCGCGCGCGCCCCACGGCCTCTGCCGGACACCCTGCTGCATCCTGCGCCTGCAGCCGCACCCCGGTGGCCTCGCCCCATCGCTCCCTGTCAGGCACACGCCCGGTCGGGCGCCTAGCGCCCGCCCCGTTAAGGCCCTGGTGGGCCACTGACTAGGGGGGCCCACGCCCTAGAAGTTAAAAAAAGAGAAATAATAATAATAATAATATAAAATTGAAATATTAATTAATTAATTAATTAATTAATTAACTAATTTTGTTTAATTAACCTAATCACCTAATTAAACTATTTAATCATGATTAGTTAGCCTTAGTCTATGAGATGCAGGACCCACCCGTCAATTTGACCCAGTCAACGCCATGTTGACTGCTGATGTCATGCTGACTTCATGATAACGTCAGTATACACTATTCTGGATAATGTTGATTGAAAATAATTAAATAAATTCTAAAAATGATTAAATCTTTTCAAAAATTAATATAAATTAAACCGTACCTCAGATGGAAAAACTTTGTACATGAAAGTTGCTCAGAACAACGAGACGAATCTGAATACGCAGCTCATTCATCCACCACGCGTCCCTAGCATAATGAACCTGCAACATTTCACCTCTAGTTCATTTGTCCGAAAATGCGAAACGCTGGTATCACCTACTACCACGTTAGGGCACACCTAACACCGCTCATTGTCATGTCATGCATCGTCATGCTTATGTTTGCATTGTATTTACTGTTTCTTCCCCCTCTTCTCTCCGATAGACTACGAGACCGACGCTGCTGCTGCCCAGTTCAAGTACGGAGTTGATGACCCCTCCTTCTTGTCAGAGCAACCAGTCAAGCCCCACCTTGATCACCAGATATTGCCTATTATTCTCTCTACTGCTTGCATTAGAGTAGTATAGCATGTTACTATTTCGCTTAATCCTATTTTGTTGCATAGCATGTCATTGTTGCTACAGTTGTTGATACCTTTACCCGCAATCCTAAATGCTTAGTATAGGATGCTAGTTTATCATTAGTGACCCTACATTCTTGTCAGTCTGCCTTGCTATACTATCGGGCCGTGATCACTCGGGAGGTGATCACGGGTATATACTATACATATATACATACTATACAAATGGTGACTTAAGTCGGGTCGGCTCGTTGAGTACCCGCAAGTGATTCAGATATGGGGGTTGAAAGGACAGGTGGCTCCATCCCGGTAGAGGTGGGCCTGGGTTCCCGACGCCCCCTGACTGTTACTTTGTGGCGGAATGACAGGGCAGGTTGAGACCACCTAGGCGAGAGGTGGGCCTGTGTAGGATCGAAAGTATGTCTAGAGGGGGGTGATTAGACTACTTGACAAAATAAAAGCTTAGCCTTTTCCCAATTTTAATTCTTGGCAGGTTTTAGCAACTTAGCACAAGTCAAGCAATCAACCTACACATGCAATTCTAGAGTATAGCAGCGGAAAGTAACACAATTGCATATGAAGGTAAAGCGGAGGAGTTTGAGGAGGCAAACGCAATTTGGAGACATGGAGATTTTTGAGTCGTGGTTCCGATAGGTGGTGCTATCATACATCCATGTTGATGGAGACTTCAACCCATGAAGGGTAACGGTTGCGTGAGTCCACGGAGGGCTCCACCCACGAAGGGTCCACGAAGTAGCAACCTTGTCTATCCCACCATGGCCGTCGCCCACGAAGGACTTGCCTCACTAGGGGTAGATCTTCACGAAGTAGGCGATCTCCTTGCCCGTAAAAACTCCTTGGTTCAACTCCAAAATCTTGTTGGAGGCTCCCAAGTGACACCTAGACAATCTTGGAGACACCACTCTCCAAGAAGTAACAAATGGTGTGTTGATGATGAACTCCTTGCTCTTGTGCTTCGAATGATAGTCTCCCCAACACTCAACTCTCTCTCACAGGATATGGATTTGGTGGAAAGAAGATTTGAGTGGAGAGCAACTTGGGGAAGGCTATAGATCAAGGTTCTTATGGTAGGATTGGAATATCTTGACCTCAACACAAGTGTAGGTGGTTCTCTCTCAGAAAATGTAAGTTGGAAGTGTAGGCATGTTCTGATGGCTCTCTCCACAAATGAAGAGGAGGTGGAGGCGTATATATAGCGTCCACACAAAATCTAACCATTACACACAACTTACCAATCTCAGTGGGACCGAATTGAGAAACTCGGTCAGACCGATTCAGTAAATCTAGTGACCATTAGGATTTTCGGTGGGACCGACATGCAACTCGGTAGGACCGATATGGTTAGGGTTAGGGCATAACGTAATCTCGGTGAGACCGATTACACAAACTTGGTGAGACCGATTTTGGTAATAAGCTAACCAGAGAGTTGGTCAGGTAAACTCGGTGGGACCGATATGCTCATCTCGGTTCGACCGAAACGTTACAAAAGGGAAACAGAGAGTTTACATTGCAATCTCGGTGGGACCGATCGCTCATCTCGGTGGGACCGAAACGTTACGAAGGGAAATAGAGAGATTAAAATCACATATCGGTGAGACCGAGATCCCTATCGGTGAGACCGATTTGCCTAAGGTTTGTGGCAATGGCTATGACATCTAAACTCGGTGGCGCCGGATAGAAAGAATCGGTGGGGCCGAGTTTGACTTTTGGTTTAGGTCATATGTGGATGTGAGACAGTAGTTGAGGGCTTTTGAGCATATCACTAAGCATTTTGAGCAAGAACCTCATTAAGCAACACCTCATCCTCCTTGATAGTATTGGCTTTTCCTATAGACTCAATGTGATCTTGGATCACTAAAATAGAAAATGCAGAGTCTTGAGCTTCGAGCTTGATCCAATCCTTTTGTCCTTAGCATTTTGAGGGGTTCACTTTTCTCATCCATGCCATGCCAAACATTGAGCTTTCCTGAAATATTTATCTTGGGGTAGCATTAGCTCAATGAGCTATATGTTGTTAGGAATTACCAAAACCACCTAGGGATAGTTGCACTTTCAATCTCCCCCTTTTTGGTAATTGATGACAACATATAGATCAAAGCTCCGACAAGTGATAATAAGATTGAAAACATTGTTACTTTGAGAAGGATGTGAGAAAAAGAGCTCCCCCTAAATTTGTGCATAGATTAAGATTTGCTTTGGACTGCAAATGCACAATGAATTAGGACCATGGGTTACTCTTCCATGTCACATACATCTTGGTGGAGTGCTCAAAATGATAATAATTAAATACATGCACTCATCACCAAGCAAAGTGAATGATCATATGAGGATATAAGAGATAATATCATCCAATCAAGAAATAATGTAGCATAGCATATGATCAAACACATGATCATCCAAGTATCACACAAACGCATAATGTATCTCAAAACAAGCAAACAAATAAAGTTCAACCACCAAAAACAAGAGAGAACAAAAGAAACACTCTCTCTCGAAGCCTATGATCTATACATTTTCTCCCCCTTTGGCAACAAGTTACCAAAAAGTTCATAAAAATGCATAGTGCTAAATCATCTTTCAGGCTTGGTCTTGATGTGGTGGTGTAGAAATGACTCCAAGGACGAAGGCATCAGTTGAGGTTGATGGAGCTGGTGGAGTGGCTACTGGAGCTGGTGGCACTGAAGCTGTTGCTAGTGCAGATGAAGTTGCTCTAGTGTCTGTCACTAGCACTGCAGCAGATCTCTGGCCTCTGAGCACTCTAGCAAATGTATCTGTGGTAGACTTGCCCTTCTTCTCCTCCACTTTCTCCTGCAGTTGCTCAACAACTGACTGTATCTCAGTGACCTTCACATCTAAATCATGGAACTTCTGCTCCATGATTCTCTCCAAGCTCTCCTGGTTTTGTGTCAGGGTGGCCAAACCCTTCTCAATCCTCAGAGTGGAGGCAATCAAGTAGCCAAGCTGATCTTGCTTGCTCTTTAGGAAATACTGAGATGCCTCATCAATGGTTTCCATCTTTGCAGCCTTCTCTGTCCTTGCTTTCTCCTTCTTTTCTTGTGCTTGCACAGATGATGGTTCATTCTCATCCATCACTAAAGTTTTGTCCTCAAAGTCTGGGTAGATGGGCATGTGTTACTTGTCCAAGAGGTAAGTGCCAGTGCCCATCTTGGAGTTGATGAGCTCCTGAATCTATGGGGCATACCCACAACTCCTCTTCTGGTCAGCAGCTGTCCTCTTGATAGTCTCAACAATTAAGTTCATGACTTTGAACTTCTGAGGCACATCAAATATGTGAAGCAAATTAATTGCATGGCCTCTGATTATCTTGTGATCACCTGACTTTGGCAACAAAGTATGCCTGAGGATCTAATTGATTGTTGGCAATCCTGACAGCAGATAGTGTACTGATCCAAACTTATGAGTTTCAAGAGCAGCATCTGGGATCTCTCTGTACATGTGTGCCATGGAGTTGTGATCCTTCTTCTTCTTGGCATAAACATCCAAGTCATCTTCATTTTCCTTAGGAGCATTGATCAATTTTGCCCATTCTTCAACAGTTGAATTGTACCTAGTACCTTCAGACATCCAGACAATCCTTCCATCTGGGTAGAAATGAGCTGTGGAGTAGAATTGCATAATTGGCTCATCATTCCACTATGTGAGCTTCTGCCCAACAAAGTTTTCTACCCCACAAGACTTGAAACTATCATAGACTCCAGGATAGTGCTCTTCATTGTCTCTGATGTACTTCCAGTCCACCCATCTCATATCACAGACAATTGGTTTCTTATCAAGCAGCACTGTCTCATAGAAGTCCTGCTATTCCTTTGTATGGAACCTGCAGTCCACATCAGTCCTTCTCCTGACAGCATAGGGATTTGTCAATCTCCATTGTCTGAGTCCTGCATCCTTCCTGAGCTTCATGTCCTCAGCTACTGGATGAGTATCATTGTGATCTGGAATTTTGGGCTTCAACTTCCTCAAGACATGTGACTCATCATCTTCCTCTTCAGCAGCAGCTTCAGGCACTTGGGCCTTGTTCTTCTCTGCAGCAGGAATACTCCTGGTGTTCCTCTTGGGTGCAGTTTTGGGCTTAGGTGCAGCTGCCTTGGGAGCTTTTTGGGGCTTTGATGGAGCAGCCCCCGATCTTATAGCATCTCCCATAAGATTTTGAGCTTTAGGTGCTGGTGCAGCAACCTCTTCCTCTTCTTCCATCACAGAGGGTTTTCCAACTACTCTGGCCATAGTCTTCTTAGCTCTTTCTTTCCTTTTCTTTTCAGCCACTTCTTGCTCTTTGGGTTCAGATCCCAAAGTCTCTTGAGTTGATCCTCTGACCTTCAACATAGGTGTTCTCTTGGCTGGAACTTTCCTGTTCATGCCAGGCTTGGTGGCAGCAGTTGTGCCATATTCTTTCTTCAGCACCTTCCTGGATGTGGCTTCATCCTCTTCTGCCACATAGTCCTCATCTTCAGAATCTGAGGTTCTCTTCTTTCTGGCCCTGGTGGCAGCCTTTGGCAAGTTGCTGGGTGTGCTCCTGCTGTCCTCATCTGAGGTACTGGAGGGACTAGTGCCCTCACTCAAGTGAACTTGCTCTTCATCTCTGTTCTGGCTGTCACTCTGATCTGACATAGTGCAAACTCTGACAGCAGACCCTATGAGTAGATATAGATGAGATAGAGGGGATGAGCATCACAAAGCACAGAGGCTTTTGCAAAAAAATGAGTTAAAAACTTAGTTTTAGTTTTCCACAAAAAGCATTTCAGGTCTACCGATTTGTAAACTCAGTGATACCGAAGTAGCTTTTGGAACCTAAACTAGTGAACTCGGTCAGACAGAGTCACAGTTTGGTGGCACCGAGACTACTAGGGTTTCACAAAGTCCTGAACTCGGTCACAACGATTTGCAATTCTCGGTCATACCGAGAATCACATGTGCAATGGCCTAGACCAAATCGGTGGAACCGATTTCCACAACTCGGTTGGTCCGAGATGATTTCGGCGGAAACCTAACCCTAAATTCTTAATCACTAATCTATTTTGCTGGATAGGACGATCCCAATTGTGGCAAGGTACATGGCAAAACAATGTGCTAGGAATCAGAATGAGATTAGCACAAGGATCAAGTCCATACCCTAAGTTCGGCGGTGGACTTGCTACGGCGGCAACGGTGGAGACAATTTCCGTTGACGGCGGCGGAGACCAGCGGCGGGAGGCGGCTGGTGACGAGAAGGACGATCCAGAGACCTAGGGAGGCAGAGTAGGCTGAGCGCGGGCGAAGGGATTCGGAGAAATTTCCAAATTTTGGCCCGGGGGTATATATAGCCTGACCCTGTCGGTGTGACCGAGTGGAACGACTCGGTGGCACCGAGATGCATAACTGCAAGCAGTTGCTGCAACTCGGTGTGACCGAAAAGTTCAAATCGATTGCACCGAGATTGAATACCTAGATCGACTTAGTGATCTCGGTATGACCGAAAAGGATGAATTGGTCAGACCGAAACACAAAAAGAAGTTTTGGAAGTTTAAGTCTATGACGAATCGGGGACTCCGAGTGCTCCTCACACAGAGTGGTTCGAATCTAACTTGATCAAACTTTGTGATGTAGCATGAATAGAGTTTGAGACAAGAATAGCATAGATATCTAGAGAGGGTTCTTAGGCATTCTTGTCCATCCACTTGGCAAAAAGTAAAGAAGCCAAACAAGCAAAACTACAAGTGGATGTCCTCGAATGAGTAAAATATGCAAACGACATGCTCACACAATAAAATAGCAGATAAAATATGTGACAAAGCATGCACAACCAATTCTAGCATCTATCAAGCAATTGGCGATGACTAGGTCATCTATATATGAGTATTTTGACTTAGGACTCAAATGAGAACATTTGATCATAGGTCATACTCATCGTTTAAGCTCAAGTGGGGTTGCCACTTTTACATAATGCATTGATGTGTTCACATCATTAGAGTTGCTTTAGCTCAATTCTTAGAGTAAAGATCCCCCTAGATGTGAGATCCCCCCTAAGAGGGATGAACTAACCTTGAGTTTTGTCGATGTTGACTTCATGTAGGTGTTGAAGATGTGGATGCTCTATGTTGATGTAGATCTTTTGGAGCAATCCTTTGGAGTGAGTTGCACTTTCAATACCTACACGGGTTAGTCCCACAAGGAACAAACAAGGATATCCATAGACATAGAGTGATGCACACACAAGATGATGTCTATGAAAGCATTGGGTTACCTTGTCCCTTGTCTTACCAACAAGAGGGTTTGTGACTCCATGAACTAGTGCAAGATGTGGAAGTTGGTTGCACTTGTCCTCGCCAAAATGATAAGAGTGAAGTATGTTGGCGGAGTCACCCTCAAGAACTCTCTAGTTCTTCTTCTTCGGGATCCACACCATCTTGATGGGAATCCTTGGAGTTGTAGTCGTACTTGATGAAGTAGAACTTGATGTAGTCTTGGGAACCCACTTGACCAAGGCCTTAGGAGCTTCTTCAAATGCATCAATATCCTCTTGAAGCTTGTCCTTGCCTTTCTGCTTGTGGTCTTGTGGTGGAAGATCATCTTGTGCTTGTGTCCCTTTGAAAGAAGTAGGATCATACTTCTCTTGTTGAGGAACAAACTTCGTCTTGGGGTATTGATCTTCTTCCCACTCAACTCCATTGGCATTGAACTTTCGTTCAAAACCAACACCTTGGTTCTTCCGGTGCCTTCCTTGCTTGCGTACAATTTCCTCGAATTGCTTACTTCCGGCAAGGCTCTTGTAAACACCTTTCTCTATAATTCCCTTCAATAAGCTGTTTTCTTGCTCAAGTGTAACTTGGCTAAGAGAATCATTAGTGGAATCAAGAGAACTACTAGAAGCAACAACATTGGATTTAGCATGATGATTGTTGTTACTACTAGAGGAAGAATCTTTCTTGTTCTTGTTACTAGACTTGACTTGAGGCATGTAAGTAGATAAGAGTAAACGCTTGGCAATGTAAGAAGAACTTTTCTTGCGAAGATCATCATTGATAGCTTTTAAAAACTCATGTTCTTGCTCAAGGTTGAGCTTTTCAAAACGTAATTTCTCATGAGTCCTTAAAAGTTCTCGATGATCTCCTAAGATAGTTTCATGAGCTAACTTAAGAGTGTTTAGTTCTTTAGTTAGAAGCTCAATCTTCTCCTTATCATTGTCATTCGTTTTATCTTGATTAGCATGATTAATTGACGTTTCATCATAGTATTCATCACTAGAGTTGTCAACAAGTAAATCATCATCACCTAGCAAGTCATCTTCATCACTATTGAAATCAACATACTCGGGGTGTAATACCTTAGGGCCTTTAGCCATGAAGCATCTTCCAAGTCCTTCATTTGGTGAATCAAATATGTCATAGGAGTTGGTTGACACAAGTGCTAGACCGGCAACACCTTCATCTTGAGTATGTTCTGAGTCGGAGTGATAGCTTCTCTCGGAGTGATGTTCGGAGTCGGAGCCGGATACCCATTCACCAACATGAGCTTGATGTCTTCGTTTTGTGTAGCTCCTTGATGATTTGTCCTTCCTTTCCGAATCTTTGCTCCTCCGGGATGTTCTTCGTTCATAACGATCATCTCTACTCCTTCTCTCTCTTGATGGTGATTCTTCTCTTCTACTTCTTCTCTTAGGTGATTCTTCTCTTCTCTTGTAGGGAGCCGTACACTCATTGGAATAGTGTCCGGGTCTTCCACAATTGTAGCAATTACGCTCTCGACTCGAAGATCTTTTGTCATTGTAGGACCTTGACTTGGAACTTCTTTCCTTGCTCCTACTCTTGTAGAACTTGTTGAAGTTCTTCACCATTAGGCTCAATTCTTCATTGAAGGTTTGTTTCTCACTTGATGATGTGGGAGCTTCACATGAGGCTTTGTAAGCACCACTTGACTTGTTGTGGAGCTCTTCCTTATCCTTGAGTGACATCTCATGAGCAACAATTCTTCCAATGACCTCCGTTGGCTTGAGATTCTTGTAATTGGGCATCATTTGGATCAATGTGCACACGGTATCATATTTTCCATCCAAGGCTCTTAGAATCTTCTTGATGATGAATTTGTCGCTCATCTCTTCACTTCCTAAGCCGGCAATCTCATTTGTGATGAGAGCAAGCCTAGAGTACATTTCAGCGACGCCTTCACCATCCTTCATCTTGAACTTGTCAAGTTGACTTTGAAGCACATCCAATTTGGATTCCTTGACGGAGTCGGTACCTTCGTGCATGTCAATCAAAGTGTCCCAAATTTCCTTTGCATTCTCAAGATGGCTGATTTTGTTGAATTCTTCGGGGCACAATCCGTTGAAGAGGATATCACAAGCTTGAGCGTTGTATTGCAGCATCTTCAACTCTTTCGCGGTAGCTTCACGGTTCGGTTCTCTCCCATCAAAGAATTCACCTTGCAAGCCAATACACACAATAGCCCATACGGCAGGGTTATGTCCAAGAATATGCATTTTCATCTTATGCTTCCAACTAGCAAAATTAGTACCATCAAAGTAAGGACCTCTACGGTGATAATTTCCCTCGCTAGACGCCATACTCTCCTAGGTTGTGAAACCAAGGCTATGACCACCAAAAGCTATGGAAATCAAAGCAAATGGAGACCAAGGCTCTGATACCACTTGTAGGATCGAAAGTATGTCTAGAGGGGGGTGATTAGACTACTTGACCAAATAAAAACTTAGCCTTTTCCCAATTTTAATTCTTGGCAGGTTTTAGCAACTTAGCACAAGTCAAGCAATCAACCTACACATGCAATTCTAGAGTATAGCAGCGGAAAGTAACACAATTGCATATGAAGGTAAAGGGGAGGAGTTTGAGGAGGCAAACACAATTTGGAGACACGGAGATTTTTGAGCCGTGGTTCCGATAGGTGGTGCTATCGTACATCCACGTTGATGGAGACTTCAACCCACGAAGGGTAACGGTTGCGCGAGTCCACGGAGGGCTCCACCCACGAAGGGTCCACAAAGAAGCAACCTTGTCTATCCCACCATGGCCGTCGCCCACGAAGGACTTGCCTCACTAGGGGTAGATCTTCACGAAGTAGACGATCTCCTTGCCCGTACAAACTCCTTGGTTCAACTCCACAATCTTGTCGGAGGCTCCCAAGTGACACCTAGCCAATCTAGGAGACACCACTCTCCAAGAAGTAACAAATGGTGTGTTGATGATGAACTCCTTGCTCTTGTGTTTCAAATGATAGTCTCCCCAACAGTCAACTCTCTCTCACAGGATATGGATATGGTGGAAAGAAGATTTGAGTGGAAAGCAACTTGGGGAAGGCTAGAGATCAAGATTCATATGGTAGGATTGGAATATCTTGACCTCAACACAAGTGTAGGTGGTTCTCTCTCAGAAAATATAAGTTGGAAGTGTAGGCATGTTCTGATGGCTCTCTCCACGAATGAAGAGGAGGTGGAGGGGTATATATAGCCTCCACACGAAATCTAACCGTTACACACAACTTACCAATCTTGGTGGGACCGAATTGAGAAACTCGGTCAGACCGATTCAGTAAATCTAGTGACCGTTAGGATTTTTGGTGGGACCGACATGCAACTCGGTAGGACCGATATGGTTAGGGTTAGGGCATAACGTAATCTCGGTGAGACCAATTACACAAACTTGGTGAGACTGATTTTGGTAATAAGATAACCAGAGAGTTGGTCAGGTAAACTCGGTGGGACCGATCCGCTCATCTCGGTTGGACCGAAACGTTACAAAAGGGAAACAGAGAGTTTAGTTGCAATCTCGGTGGGAATGATCGCTCATCTCGGTGGGACCGAAACATTACAAAGGGAAACAAAGAGATTAAAATCCCATCTTGGTGAGACCGAGATCCCTATCGGTGAGACCGATTTGCCTAGGGTTTGTGGCAGTGGCTATGACATCTAAACTCGATGGCGCCGGATAGAAAGAATCGGTGGGGCCGAGTTTGACTTTTGGTTTAGGTCATATTTGGATGTGAGACAGTATTTGAGGGCTTTTGAGCATATCACTAAGCATTTTGAGCAAGAACCTCATTAAGCAACACCTCATCCCTCCTTGATAGTATTGGCTTTTCCTATAGACTCAATGTGATCTTGGATCACTAAAATAGAAAATGCAGAGTCTTGAGCTTTGAGCTTGAGACAATCCTTTTGTCCTTAGCATTTTGAGGGGTCCACTTTTCTCAAGCATGCCATGCCAATCATTGAGCTTTCCTAAAATATTTATCTTGGGATAGCATTAGCTCAATGAGCTATATGTTGTTAGGAATTACCAAAACCACCTAGGGATAGTTGCACTTTTAGCCTGGCCCTGGTCGGCGTCTGCGGTTACTTCAAAATAACACGCTTAACGAGATCTTAGTATTTGATCTGAGTCTGGCCACTGGCCTATACGCACTAACCAACTACGCGGGAACAGTTATGGGCACTCGACGTCGTGGTATCAGCCGAAGCCTTCTTGACGTCAGCGACTGAGCGGCACGCGCCGGGTTGGACCGCGTAACGCAACTTCCTTTATAATGGAGGTTGCTAGGTCTGTTCACCTACCGCGTACTCAATGTGCAGGTGTGCAATGGGCGATGGGCCCAGACCCCTGTGCACATAGGATTTAGACCGGTGTGCTGACCTCTTTGTTCTGCCTTGGTGGGGCTGCGACGTGTTGATCTTCCAAGGACGGTCATGACCCAGGAAAGTGTGTCCGGCCAAAGGGGATCGAGCGTGTTGGGTTATGTGGTGCACCCCTGCAGGGAAGTTGATCTATTCGAATAGTCGTGTCCCTCGGTAAAAGGACTACCCGGAGTTGTACCTTGACCTTATGACAACTAGAACCGGATACTTAATAAAACACACCCAGACAAGTTCTAGAGACAAACCCGGTGATCGCTTTCCCACAGGGCGACGAGGAGAGGATCGCCGGGTAGGATTATGCTATGCAATGCTACTTGGAGGACATCAATCTACTCTCTTCTATATACTGCAAGATGGAGGCTGCCAGAAGCGTAGTCTTCGATAGGACTAGCTATCCCCCTCTTATTATGGCATTCTGCAGTTCAGTCCATCGATATTGCCTCTTTACACATATACCCATGCATATGTAGTGTAGATCCTTACTTGTGAGTACTTTGGATGAGTACTCACGGTTGCTTTGCTTCCTCCCCCCCCCCCTCTTTCCTTTTCTCCTCGGATGCCGCAACCAGACGTTGGAGCCCAGGATCCAGACGCCACTGTCGACGATGACTCTTACTACACTAGAGGTGCCTACTACTACATGCAGGCCGCTGACGACGACCAGGAGTAGTTAGGAGGATCCCAGGCAGGAGGCATGCGCCTCTTTCGATCTGTATCCCAGTTTGTGCTAGCCATCTTATGGCAACTTGTTTAACTTATGTCTGTACTCAGATATTGTTGCTTCCGCTGACTCGTTTATGTTCGAGCACTTGTATTCGAGCCCTCGAGGCCCTTGGCTTGTAATATGATGCTTGTATAACTTATTTTACTTTTAGAGTTGTATTGTGATATCTTCTCACGAGTCCCTGATCTTGATCGTACACATTTGCGTGCATGATTAGTGTATGATTGAATCGGGGGCGTCACAATTATGGACATCGATTTCAATCAAACTCAAATGGACAACATTGTAGAATTCTCCTTGTGTGCCTTCAATATGGCCCTCGAATTGAAGTTTAGCACTTTGTCTTATATGTCTAGACTAAAAATGGTTTGGTCAAAATCGGTATCCAACAAATTAAGCTCACTTCATGATCTTTACTTTGGAGTTGCAACTTACAAACTACACGTTGGAGTCATGAAGTTTTACACGCTCGTGACCAAACTGCATATTATTATTCCCCCTCTATCTTTGATATATGAAAATCTACAACGTATTTCTCATCTGCGGCAATTCGGCTACATACCAATATCACCACCCCTGCATACATCATTGGCCTCTCGCCATATAATTCGTATCAATGCGAGGAATAATTGTATTTACATCAATACCTCAAGCCCCTCATAGGGTGAGTTATTCAAGGCATGTATGTTGATTCTGTGAGGACCATCTACAAGCATTAGGGGGAGAATTCAAGTGCCATACAGAATGCCAGGAAATTAGTTGAATCTCTAACAAATTTCTGCCTCAAATCAACATACTCAAAGATATGAACGCAAGTTCAAAAGATTTGCAACACGTTGCAAATATCCCGCCAAATTCATTCATTGAAAATAAAGATGTCACACAACCTACAATCCTGCAAAAATAAGCTCAAAAGAGTGAAGGTACCAACAAAAACCAAAGGAGTGGCCGTTCAAAGCAGTATGTCAGGACAAGAAGGTCAAGACAAAAGGTCAAAACAAAGTATGAATTCATATCTAAGAGAACATTGGATCAGTGGTGGAGCTTGATGTAGAATGTTAAAGAGGGTCAAGGAGATTTACGCTTGAACTTTGAGTATATTTAAGCTTGACAATTGAGGAGATCCTTATGCATTGGGGGAGGGGGGGGGGGGGCAATGCCCCCTGCATATTAACCAATACCTTGTTTTTGCTCCCAGCTATGTCATGTTGGGTGCTCTGATTGTTCTTCTATACTTACTCGTGTTGTTCCTAATAGGGAAAGGCCATGTAAAAGAATTCATCCCTAAAATAGAAGAGCAGAATAAGCTGAGCACCCTGCCCCCGACCTTTGGTGCCTACTGGCCATGGCAGTAACAAAATCCAACGAGTTAGCGTTGTTGTTTGCTTAGGATGCCTCAAATGCAGTTATGTTTGTTGTAATGTATTTACAACAAAATTTCAGGCTTCAAAGCCTTCCTTCTCTCGAATTGGTTTATAAAAAGTCTTCTAATCAAGTATGTCCTGACAAAACAATATTGTTGGGTCACCCCGCTCTCTATGTGGTTTGAAGGCAAGACATCTGAATCAAAACTGGGGCAGATTGATGTACTAAGGACAAGTTAGCAACCACATTTGTTTCTGCAAGGGTGGTGAGCCAAGCAGTTCATTGTCCGCTATCTCCCGGACAATGGGGCCATACTTCACAAATACATGTTGTTTTGCATACTTATATGGTCTTCAAGATTTACTTTTGACCACTAATTTTTTTTCTACAACGCGCACACACACACACGCACACACAGTAGCGCTATTTTAAGCTATAGTGTATGATATTTATTCTACACCTCTAGTAAATTTTTGTATAAAATGTCCTAAAGTTGTCTATGAAAAGTTGTAATTACAGAGTAAATTGGTTTTGCTATCCAAGTTGTGTACAAAATGTTCTCTCCAATGTAGCTAAGTTGTGCATCTATTTTAGAACAATGTAGATCCTAAACAAGCGGATACACGGCACGAAGGAGAAGGATGTGAGGGCCATCATCATACTTGCCTTGTGGGAATTGTGGAAACATCACAACGGGATCGTGTTTGGCGGCGAAACACCATCCCAAGGTAGGCTACTAGCACGGGTCTCTAACAAAGGCAAAGCTTGGAGGACGGCGGGCCTCCTAAAGTCGGACTTAGAGAGTTTCTTTGGGCGGATACATAGGTGGGAGTCTAGCGAAACGTAGATATATGTAAACAGTGGAATGGGTGTGTAACACCCTCAGCAGAGGGTTTCTTGTACCCTTCTCTTTTCCATCAATGAAAGATACGCATGTTATGCGTAATGAGAAAAAAAATGTAGTAAAACGGTGGCTCAGATATTAAAAAGAAGTTAGTCCAAAATTACTACTTTGTACACAAGTTCTTTTTTTTTTGTAAAATTTGTACCAGGCATGTACAATAACTCTACACTCTCCTCGTCAACTTCCAACAAAATACGGTGAATTCTGCGACTAAAATGCATCTATCCTCCTCGTATCTGCTGGCAACATCCAAGGCGGTCCTCTCGCTCCGAAAATGCCTCGTTGCGGCCCTTATACATGTGAATATTGTCCACATATTGCCCCAAGAGCTAGTTACTCCTAGTGAGAGGGTGCTTGGATGTTCAACGGCCAATGCACTCAGAGACTTCAGATAAGACATTCATTTTCTTGAGGTCTGTTATTCTGCACCTTAGCACTCCTCAAGAATGTGAATTTCGGGTTACATCTTGGTGTTCTCACTCGCTGTCATCTCTCTGACTGTACCTTTACCTGATATATTGCCCCCAATTTGCACATGCACGACGCATAAAATAACATAGAGAGAAAGCACATGCGCAATTTGCTTCATGTTGCATTTTTATCCAGGCCCTATCCTCAGCAGTCAGCACACAACCGAGCGAACAACGAACAGACGAACTCATGATCAGAGCAGGGCGAGTTGGTTCCACTGGGTTAGTCCCCTCTCCCCTGTACCGTGACTTTGCCTTCACACAAGCATCATACGGGCCTACGGCTGAGGTTGGTTAGGCCAGGGCCCCCAACAGCACTGGCTTTGCACTGCACAGCAGCTTCCATGCATCCCCAGCCAGGTCGACGTACAGTTCGTGGAGTACTTAATAACGGAAGGAGGAAGCGTAAAGCCTTTGCCGATATTTTACTCAGGCAAAGGTACACACACACTCGATGATGCCCTCACAAATCCTGAAATCCATAATGGGCTAGTGCATAATCACCAACTCTTAACCGTAGCCCATGGCCCCATCCTCAGCATGCACGATGATCTCAGGCATATATTCAGCAGCTCTCCTGATCACTAGCTCCCACCCAACCCACTGATAAACCCCATCATTCCAAATTGAGTATTATATTATTATACTAGCACTAGCTAGTTAAATTGTTTATTTACCAAATGAGATTACTGGCTTAAAAAATGATGTTGTGGACATGGAGATTTTGGAGGGAGGGAGCAGGCAGCAAGATTCCAATGGAAGAAACCAAAAGGAGGGCAGCAAGCGAAAGTACCATTCTACACCCAGGAGCAAATGCTCCTCGTGTGAACAGTAAAATCAAAAAAATAGAAAAAAATTTCAAAAATTTCTGAAATTTTTTTACGACATACTTCCACAAGTGTTTCTTGTGCATGGAAATTTTCATCATAAAATCACATTCATGGAAGTCGTGCCAAAAAAACAAAATTAGAGCTCCAAAATGCTTTTGTAAGTAACATTTTCAGAGCATCGATTTTGTTTTTTTTACCACACCTTCCACCAATGTGATTTCGTGATGAAATTTTACGTGCACAACAAACATTTGTATAAGTATGCCACAAAAAAAATTCAGAACTTTTTGACATTTTTTTGAACTTTTTTTATTTTACTGTTCACACCAGGAGCATTTGCTCCTTTGTGTAGAAACTCCACGTCCCGGCAGCAAGGCAGGAGTAGGGCTAAAAAGAAGACAGATCAGAGGCGGGTGAGGACAGGTGCGGGCGCGGCACCAACCAGCAGCAACCGGGGCGCCGGCCCATCTACCCTGGCCACGCCACGCCGATGCGGCGCACACGGGCTACTCCTACCTGCATGGGTACAAAAACTGATAATTTGTCACGTACCCGCACCAACACCTCCATTAATAGTTGAAGCTCTCCGACGAGTTCCCTCCCTCCCAGCTCCTCCTCCTACTCGCACCAGCATCATCATCATCAGTTGGTTGCGAGCTCCTCAAGATGCATGCTGCTGCATAGGTAGAAGTACAAGACCGGGACTGTGTACGTATTGGTTCGTCGCCATGGTTGCAGAGATGGGAGAAGCAGCACCGGAAGCAGAGGTGGTGCCAGGGGCAGAGGGCGGTCATGGCGAGGCGCTGATGGTGCTCGAGACTCTGGCGTCGTCTTCGCTGGCCTGCACCGTCCCGCAGTTCCCGACCAAGTGGAATTCCGTCAAGGACAAGCTCCGGCAGCTCTGCTCCGGCCTCAGTTTGCTGCGCAGCAATGGCGGCGACGGCGAAGATGAGGAGGAGGAAGAAGGGGAAGAACATCACCATGTGCTGGCTCAGTTTCTGCAGTCTGCTTCGGCCACCGTGAGGGCCATCCTGGACGTGGCCTCGCAGTGCAGCGACGGCACGTACAGCGGCGGTCGGCTGCGCCTGCGGAGCGACATGGACGGCCTCAGCGCCAAGCTGGAGGCGCACGTGCGGCAGCTCAAGGAGATGGCCTCCACCGGCGCGGCCACGTCGCCGTCGCAGGCCATCGTCGCGGTGCGGCCGGGCGCCGACGCCGGCGTCGGCGAGAAGAGGTTCTTCCTCAAGGACCTCTTCTCCCGGATCAGGATCGGCGGGCCGGTGCAGAGGGCGCAGGCGCTGGCCACAATCGCCGAGCTCATGTCGGAGGACGAGGCGTGCGTGCGGGTCGTGGCGCTCGACGTCGACGACGGCGTCGCCGTGCTCGCCGGCTTCCTCGAGTCGCGGGACCCGCGCGTCCAGGAGGAGGCAGCGGGCGCCGTGGCCGTCGTGGCGGGGTCCGACTCGTACAGGGGCATGCTGGTGAAGGCCGGCGTGATCGCGCCGCTGGTGCAGGTGCTGGAGAACGCCGGCGGCGTGGGCGCAGCCACGGCGCTCGCCAGGGAGCGCGCGGCGCAGGCGCTGCGGGAGCTGACGGAGAACTCGGACAACGTGTGGGCCGTGTGCGCGCACGGCGGCGTCACGACGCTCCTCCACGCCTGCGCCGACGCCGGCAGCGGCGGCCGGCTGCTCAGCTCCTCCTTCGCCGTCCTCCGGAACCTGAGCAGGGTGGAAGAAGTAAAAATGTTCATGGTGGAGCAGGGCGTGGTGACGGAGCTGGTCAAGCTCTCGCAGAAGATGGAGGAGGTCCGGAAGCTCGGCGCCGTGGAGCTGCTGCACGCCATGGCGCTGGACGACGCCGACGTGAGGGAGGAGGCCATCGGCATGGGGGTCATCCAGTCCCTCCTCCAGCTGATATACCCGGACCTCCCCTACTCCTACAAGGCCCGGGAGGTGGCCCTGGCCGCCATCTGGTTCTTCTGCTTCTCCTCGGCGAGCTCCATCGACGACCTGACCAGCTCCGACGTGCTCGGCTGGCTGCTCCACTACCTCAACAACGGCGACTACGCGGTGCTCGACTGCACGCTCAAGATCCTCCGCCACCTCGCGGAGGCCTCGGAGGAGTACAGCCGGATGATGGCCCGGGCCGGGTACTTCGCCGCGCTCTCCGGCCTGCTCGCCGCGAAGTCCTTCCGGGTGCGGGAGATGGCGGCGCAGGTGCTGTCCAGCCTGCTGGCGCTGCACGGGAACCGGGTCATCTTCATCCAGGACGGCGACAACCTGGACCGGCTGCTGCAGCTGCTCGACCCCTCCGAGGGCAAGCTGATGGCCAAGGGCCTCATCCTCTCGGCCGTCATGTCGCTCGCCGAGACGGGCGCCGGCAGGAAGAAGATCGTGTCGTCGGAGCACTTCGGGAGCCTCAAGGAGCTCGCCGACTCCGGCGACTCCGACGCCAAGAAGGTCGTCAAGAAGATCGCCAACAGCAGCAGGCTGCAGTCCATGTTCAGCAAGATATGGAGCGCCTAAGTTATTTTCCTGACAACCATTTCTTACTCAGATGTCTTCACTAAACACCCCTTTGATTTAGCGCTAGTAGTACATTTGATTTGCTGTCCATAGTTTCTGCATATCTACATCCAACCATCATTGTAATTCCCTTGTGCTGTACATTGCAACTTCAGTGAAATTCAAGTTTTGTCATCAGCCTTGTGTGATGATCATCAGCCATTGGAAGTTGTAAAAATCCAGTGCTTGTTTCAGACATCTTGCAAGGCTGAACCGTGAACCCTGACAAGTCCAGCAAATTACAATAGCAAATATATCCAAACACACTCCATAGTCCACAGGCATCTCACCAGTTTTGTCAAGATTGGCAGAGAGCAACTGGGGTTATGAGCAAGCTGACAAACCCACGGATTAACTAACTACCAGCTGCGGTTACTCCATCACTGCAAAACGCCACTTATAAATAGCAAGACAAGAACATGTTGTCCTACTATCGACCTAGAGATTCCTCCTTTATCCTTCCATCTCAAGTTTATCATCCCGTGATGCATCAAGATGAGCACGTGAACCTCTCCAGCAATGACTTACCCAGGCTTCTAGCTGTTTTGTACTCCCTCCGTTCCTAAATATAAGTCTTTGTGGAGATTCCACTAGGTGGACTACATACGGAGCAAAATGAATGAATCTAAACTTAAAATGTATCTATATACATCTGTATGCGGTTTATAGTGGAATCTCTACAAAGACTTACATTTAGGAACAGAGGGAGTATATGTGCTCTGTGGCTCAAATTTATCAGAGGGAGTATATGTGCTCACGTGTCTCCAGCAATGCTGAATTAGTGATTTTTCCATTGAGTTTGGATCCATGCAATCAATTTGGATTCATGCTTGCTTGGTCCATCTTTTGGTTCTTGTTAATGAGAACACTTGTCCATATTCATTTGCAGTGAACATCCATTTTCACTGTTCTTATAATATTCTCAGCCATGCCTATTCTCTATGCATGAACTGCAGCACTAGACGTACTATAGTACTGAAAGTCTGAAAAATACAGTTCTAACAGAGGATATGTCTGCTGAAACAATGACTAGGAAACACTACTTGCACACCCCGAAGGAGAATATTTCAGCAAGCTTTGCAAACCACATAAGAGCAGAGTTATCCTCCTGCAAAGTGCAAACAACAGGATTCGTAGAAAGAAAGAAGAGAGTACTTCTCTCCCAAGTTATTTGTACTCATATGCCATGTTTAATAATGCTAATGCGCCGGCATGCTGTTTTCAAATGTTTTTGGGCAGATGCCAATTAGTAAATTCAGTATGAACCCATTAGTAATTTATACAGCTCTCCTGCTGCCACAGAAATATATCAATTTTTTACATAGCCTAGCTGGATTTAATGAGAACACTTGTCCTACTGAATTGATGAATTTGGAGCCATGCTTACTTGGTCCATCATTTTGCTTGTTTATAGTGACTTGTCCGACTCAGGAACCTCCATTTACACACTCCTTGTTATCTTCTCAGCTATGCTTACTGCTGGCTCATTGTAGTATACTGAAACTACAGTTTATAACAGAGCACATGTCGGAAATGCCGTTTGGAGGCCGAGCATCATGCAGGCCGTAATCTGGCTCGTTAGTCGTTGTGGGGATCAGCTGCCGTCCCGTATTATTCCGATGTATTTTAATCTGACACCTGTTTACACCACACAATATTCTTAAATTATGCACAGTGTTATCCCATGCATCGTCTCACACATCTTGTCCACACAGTGCAAGGAGTTGACGAACATGGGCAGGATTTATGTGTCAGTCTACTATGTGTGAGACGCTAGAACATAGGCAAGAACTGCACCATCTAGTGATGTGCCAATTAATCTTGCTAGCCGCTTTAGAACGTTATAATTATGCCCAGAATTACTTGAGTCGACCAATTAAGTTATTCATTACTGCCGGATGAACGTTGGGTTTATGCCCAGAATTACTAGAATGGAACATGTGAATCTTTTTTTAAAATATGAACCAGTTGTTCTCAAACCAGTTATGCTATTAGTTCAACTCTTGCTAAAAAATATTCTCATTGTCCAAAAGAAAAGTTCATGTATTTAAAAAAATAATGTGTTCATTTGTGTAACAAAATCTTGATGTATTTTTCAATAATGTTCTTCTCCGTGAAAAACTGTTCATGTGTTTCAACAAAAAAATGTTCGCTCGTAATGTACTAACAGGCGTTACAACAAAATGTTTATTTTTTATTAAATTTTCCCATTTTGTTTCTTTTCCGTTTTTTGGTCTTTCACCTCTTTTTATGCATATTTTAAAAATGCTCATGGTGTTTTAGAAAATGTATGGCTTGAATTTCTAAAATGTTCGTCTCGCACTTTTACAAAATGTTCATTTTGTTGTTAAAAGTGTTCATTTTTGTGGCAAAAAATGTACATCGCATTTTTTAAGATTGTTCAACACGTATTTTAAAAATGGTTCATCGTGTATTGAAAAAAAAGTTGAACGCATTTTGAAAAATGTTCATTTTGCAGTTTGAAAAATGGTCATCGCATTCTTAATAATTGTTTACTGTGTATTGAGAATAATGTATAGCATCAAGAAATTGTTAACTGTGTACACAGTGTTCATTGTGCATTTTAGTAATATGTGACCAATTCTTCAAAATTTGAAGAATAACATCATATATACTCAACACTTTTATCCTTGTGATATGTGACCGTCTTCAAATTTTGAAGAATAACTAGTGAAATATTTTTTCTACAAAAGATATATATGGGAAAGAAATTTATACAAGCACATTTCCCCCTTTTTCACTTGTGCACATATACACGTGCTACGAGGAATAAAAACAGCACATTTCCCATAAAAAAAAGGAGAAACAGAGCGAACTCAGAAAAGAACAAAACAGAAACAACATATAGTGTGCTATTTTTTTTACCAGCTTATGGTGTGTTAGTAGGCGCTGAAGATTCTAAAAGAAAATTAGTTAGGCGCTGACGTGAGGCGCGGTGAACAACAAATGTAAGCAGAGATTCTAAAAAAAAATGTAAGCGGAACGTTCTCCAAATGCGCCCAGAAAGCACATGATGTTCATGTAAACATCAGCCGTAAAGGAGGACCACGTACAAATCAAGAACAGGAAAGACTGGCACAGGTGTATTTCTCCTAAATACCTCGGTATAGCGCTTGAATAGTCTGAAGACACGGATCCTAACGTGACAATGCTCGATCCAGATAACGGCCACCGTGCAGCTCGGCCACCAAAACGTCTCTCTCAGCACATGTATGCTGTAATGAATTTGTAGAGACAATGACTAAATAAGAAATGCTCCTCATCAGCTATTTGCATACCAAAGGAGAAAAATATTTCAATTTCAGCAAGCTTTGGAAATGGCAGCATATGAATGTAGCAGCAGACTGTCTAACACACTGCAAAAAGCCTCACCCCAAATGCTCAAATCAAGCAAGCACTATGATCAATCAAGAACAGGTCAAAATCAAACTAATGCATGATGTTACTCAAAGCTTCTGCTGGGTGAGATCCCTCACTTTTCAGTTTTATTTGTTGGGTTTCTCTTTGTGCCTTCTTTGATGACAGGGCACCAAATGGCCTGCATGATGTTTTGAATTGTTTTTGGGCAGATAACAATTATAGGAAACTAAGTTTCAGAAAGAAAATTCAGTATGATCCAATTAGTAACATCTGCAGCTCTCTATATGAGTTTCCTTCCTACTGCCACATATCAATTCTCGCATATATAAGGTTAACATCAGTTCTGCTTCAGGAATCGGGATGTGTGTGCATTAGTTTTCAGAATGTTGTCAGCCAGCCATGCATTAGCTACAAGTATGTTGTTCCCAATATGACTCATTCTATTTTAACTATGGATAGACAGATGATGGTGCCGCTAAAATGTTTCCTTTCTTTCCCTCTTCAGTTTTAGAATCCCGTGATACTTCAAGATGAGCACGCGGATCTCCAGCAATGACTTGTCCATTTGTTCCCAGCTGTCTGTGCTTTGTGGGTTAAATTTATCCCTACAGCCAAAGTTATCCATCTATAGATGCATGAGACAAGTGTTCAATGGGCTGGCAATGCTGAATCTGCAGTGAATTTGGATACAAGCTTAGCCAGTCCATCTCTTGGCTGCTGTTATAATGAACACTCTGCTACCCAGTCACCTCCATTTTTACTGTTATTATTATTTATCTTGTCAGTTATATGCCTATGCATGAACCATAGTAGATGTGGTACTGAGACCCAATACACATGTATGCAGAAATGAAATTGCTCAAACAATGGCTAAATGAAAGAAGAAATGCTACTCATCAGTTACGGAAGGAAATCATTTCGGCAAGCTTTCGAACAGGATATTATCCTCATGCATTTCCAAACAAAAGGTTTCAGAACCACACCATGACACTACTTACACAAAACAGAGCACACTGACTGACAGGTAGAACAAAGAACAAGAGCACCCATATAAAGGTATCTATAGATGCAACAAAACAAGTTCAATGGGCTGGAAATGCTGAATTCACAGTGAATTTGGATTCAAGCTTAGCCACTCCCCCCTAAATCATGCTACCCAATCACCTCCGTTTGTACTGTTGTTATTCTGTAACATGTATCTTATCAGCTATGCCTCTGCAGGATCTGGAAATCAGAACACATGTCTGCAGATGTGAAATTGCTGAAGCAATGGCTAAATAAGAGATGCTACTCATCACCCATTTGCGTACAATAGGAAAACATTTCAACTTCAGCAAGCTTTCGAGCAGAATATTATCCTCTCGCATTTCCAACCAAAAGGGTTTCAGAACCACACCATGACACTACTTACACAAACAGAGCACACTGACTGACAGGTAAAACTAAACACAAAGCACCCATATAAAGGTCTTCTTCTTCACACTCTAGCAGGGCCTTAACGAATGAAATCGGCAAACAAAGCATGAGATAGGAATATAACAGTAGACGGACTATGTAACACGCTGCAAAAAGCCTCACCCAAATGCTCAAGTTAAGCAAGCGCTCCGACCAATCATGAATGGATCAAAATCATGCCGCTGCCTCATCGCTCAAGGCCTCTGCTGCTGCTGCTGCCTCATCGCTCAAGGCGTCCCCTGCTGCTGCTGCTGCCTCCTCCGGTGCTTCGGCTTCGAGGACCCGCGCCTGGTAGGAGGAAATGGCACTGCCCTCGCCCCCTGCTGCGGCCGCCGCGAAGAAGGATCGCTTCCCGACCAGATCGGCGGCCCGCTTAGCGCATCCGGAGTCGCGGGGAGTCTCGTCGGGAGGCGGCATGGTCCTGATCCTTGGGAGCAGCTCAGCAACCTTGTCGAGTGATTCAGGAGAGAGATCATCGTCGACAGGCTCAGTGGGCATCTCTTTGATCTCCTCCTTCTCCTCCTTCTGGCATGTGCCCTCTGTTGATCCCGGGAGAGACTCCTTGCGGCGCTTGTCTTGTGTTGCGGCTCCCAGGGACGCGCCGGGCATGAGGCTGTAGCGGCTAGGGACGACCCTGACCTTGGAGCTCCCTGCCGGCCTCCTGCAGGTGGACGCGTTGCCGGTGTGGTTCATCGCAGCTTTGGGCGTGAGCTCGTCCGCCACCACCTTGGCAGCCCCGAATCCAGCGACGCCTCCCCTCGTGCTGTTCGTGGCCCTGGCGATGGACTGCCTCCTCGCCCTGGGGCTCATGCTGGAGCTCCTCGCCTTGGCCCTGCTCGCCGCCGTGCCTTGCTTGCTGCTGTCCAGCGGCTGCCTGGCGTTGCTCGACGGCCATAGCTTGGCGGGGACCGCGGGCTGCTGCCTGGAAGCCTGCCCTTCTTCTCGGATGGCGTTCAGCTTGCTGGGGAACGCCTTCGCGCGCGCCGCGGCCGCCGTCGCCACGGCGGGCTTGGTGCCGCTGACGCCGTGCTGGATCTCCAGCGGGCCGAGGCTGACGCCCCTGCGGCGCTGCACGGGAGGCTCCTTGATCGGCCTCAGGATGCGGCTGGCCGCGGCGCCCTGCTGCGGCTGCGGCTGCGGCTGTTGACGGGCGGCGGGGGCCTTGGTGGGGTTCGCGGCGGCGATGTCGAGCGGGCCGATGCTGAGCCCCCTGCCGCCCCGCGACGCCGGGAACTGCTGCTTGGCGGCGGGCTTGGGCTTCTGCGCGGCGGGCGGGGGCTGCTGCTTGTCCGGGAGGAGGAGCAGGTTGTCGGGGTCCGCGGCATCAGCGGGGAGGTCGTCGAGGGTGGCGAGGCTGAGCCCCCTCGGCCGCGGCCGCGTCGCGGTGGGCTTGGCGTCGTGGCCCTTGGAGACGCGGAGGTGGTGGAGGCGGGAGGAGAGGCGCAGGATCTCGGCCTCGATGCGCGCGATCTCGGCGTCGACGTCGTCGGTTTGAGCGGGGCGGCGGTTCTCCTTCTCGCCCCTGCGCACGGGCGTGGCGTGCGCGTGCAACGCGGAGGAGGAGGAGGAGGAGTCGAAGGCGGCGTTGGTCCACACGTGCACCAGCGGGATCAGTGGGTCCTCCTCCATCATCGCCGCCGTCGCCGGAGACGCTCCGTTCCCCTCCGTCTCCTGCTGCTGCGGCGGAGGCAGAACCGAAGAGAGATCAGAGGGAATTATGAGGGAATTTGTTTCTCGTCTCCTGGTTTGAAATGGGGGTGGGGAGGGGGGAAACGGATGCGGATGCGGTGCGTGCGCGGAGGGGAAGAGGAGGCGAGGGTTTAAGAGGCAGGCCAGATTCGACCGTTGGGGCTCGGGAGCGGAAGGGGAGCGCAACAAAAGAGAGAGGAGTAGTCGACGTTGGCTAGACGTTGAGTAGGTCCACCAAACTACGCTCCCTCCTCTCCATCCTTTTCGCCCCGTCATCATTCGCCCCATCCACATGATGCGGAGAAAAGATTACTTTTCAAAGGCGTGGTAGGCAAAAAAAAAAAACAAAAAAAAAACTCCATGTTTGTTCACAGATCCAACAAATCCAACAAATGACACAGGTGAGCAGTAAACCTATTCGTTCACGTACTCCAACAATGGAGTATTCCAGTACTTACCAACGTAAGTAGAAAATGTGTACCACACTTTCTTGAATCTCCTCCCAGTACTTGCTCCTTTCGTATTTTCCTTTTTTCTTTGAACACCACTTGTTCGTTTCATTTCTCGCGTTTCTACATTTTGTTCGTACGTAACCCTCGGAGGGACGCATTTGAGGCGCGTCTGCGTGCCCGCTTTTCACCGGTACAAATTAGTGCCTAGCCGAGCATGGCACGGATGCACGCGGAAAATGGGCAGAGGCCAGAGCTCCCCTGTTCCCCTCCGGTTTTAAGGACTCGGCCGATCTGAATTCGAATGTGCCGGCCAGCACACGCCAACGCCATCAACCATTCTTAATTGCCACTCAAAACGTACTACGTGGTTGGTTGCTTGCGACGTCATAGCATGCATGCCACTACAAATTTCACGCATCCACGCGACAATATAGTACCAATATACTCTCTCCAAATCGAACGTTTTTAGTTGGCGAGCATGGCAAATTTGTCTCAACATACTATATCTTCAATTGTTTCCTTTGTTTCTTGTTGTCTTTTAGTTATTTACTCGGTTTTTATTTTATGTTTTTTATTCTTTTTATTCTAGGTTATCTACTTTCACGATGTTTTCTAGCTTTAAGCTTTTTCTTTTCATGTTTATTTTTTTGTCAATTTTGCCTTTTCTTTATGTAATTCATGAACATTTTTTTTAAGTTATGATTTTTTTAAATAGTTAATGAACATTTTAATAAAAGAATATGAATGTACTTAAAATTTATGAAAAATTAACAAAAAAACACATGCAATTTTCAAAATTAATGAATATTTTTTCCAAATATTCCGTGAACATTTCTAAAATTCATGAATATTTTCAAAACTTGTGTTCGTGTTTGAAAAGATCACGGGCATGCATTTGGTTGGCTCGCTTAAGACTGGTGCAGAAAAAAGATACCTCTTCAACAACAACTACATCATCTTGAACAACAAATTGCAAACATTCAAGAACAAGCACTCCACTTACAGGACCACAGAAAGGCGGAACAACTTACTACTACCTATTAGAATATAATGACCAAGCTTATTCAATTTTACAAGCAAAGGGCGAAGAAACATTGCGACAGAGTCCTAAATTAGAGGGTGCTTGACATGTTAGTTGCCCGTCCATGGGTTGGGTCAAGGATCCTCCTAAGCTTATCACTGTTGGGCTTCGTTAGTCCGGGCCAAGAGCATCAAGAAGGAATAACACGAAGACTTAGTGTATACTCCAAGGCGTAGAGGTAGTCCTCAGCACATTTGCCCCTTAGATACAACCGACATTGTGTAAACCCTAGACATCCTCGGCATCTATATAAGCCGAGGTGCCAGGGTCACAGAGGCATATACACATCCGATCTCATGGTAGATCACTTGTACTTGTACCCCATCCATAATTAATACAACAAAGCAGGACGTAGGGTTGTACCTCTTCGAGAGGGCCTAAAGCTAGGTAAACATCGTGTCCCTTGTATCCTTGCTACCATCTAGCGAAGACTACCAGATTGGGACCCCCCACCCGACATGTCGGATTTAGCTCCGACACATTGGGCGACAAAAGGTGACAAAAACACTAAATATTTTTCATGTTTCTGTCCTCAAAAGAAGAAGGAGGAACATGGTAGTTTCCTTAGATAATTCTCAAGGGAACACCACTCTCGATCTAGAGGAAATTGCTCAATGTTTTATTAACTATTTCAAACATATTTTTACTTCCACTAATTCTACCAATTTCCATAATGTTTAAGGGTTTTAATGCAGGTTACATCCAGGACAAGTTTACTAACTCAATACCACTAAAAGAGGAAATCTAGGAGATTCTAAAGAACATAAGAAGTGACACCTCTCTAGGTCCAGATGTGCTCAGTGTTGCTTTTCATAAGGCTGCATAGCAATTGATTGGAGATGACATTGTGAGGTTAATTCAGAATTTCTACTGTCATGGTACATTACCCCCTCAACTCAGTGAGACTAGCATTGCTCTAATTCCAAAGAAGAACTTGTGTGTTCAATCTCAGGATTTTAGATCCATCAGTCTTAGTAATGTTACTTAGAAGATGATTACGAAATCCCTAACAAATTGCATCAAACTCCATTTGCCCAATAGAATTCTGGACACTCGATAGACTTTTGTTGAAGGTAGAAGAACCACTAATAATGTCATCATTGCCCAAGAGGTCACTCAGTCCTTTTCGCTCTCAAGTTGGAACATCATAATTTTATGTTTAAAATTGATCTCGCTACAGCCTTTGATAGACTTGAATGGGAAATCCTTTTCAATGCCCATAGGAAACAAGGTTTTAGTAATCATTTTGTCCATCTTATTTTTGCTTGCATTTCTAATTCTAAATTCTCTGCATTGTTAATGTGAATCTTCATGACCATTTCAGAGGGTCTAGAGGTATAAAGCAAGGGTGCCCTCTGTCGCCTTATTTGTTCTTCATAGCCATAAACGAGATGGTTGTAGGGTTACAAGACAAAGTTCAAAGAAGAAATCTGCAAGGAATAGTCCTGGGTCCAAACTGCCCTCCCATTTATTCCTTAATGTTTTACATATGTTTGATAGTTTGTGGTCCAACTACTCAAGAAGAAACCACTACTATCTGGAATACCTTGCAACATTTATGCCCTATATCAGATTAGACTCCTAAGTGGGCCAAATATTTTGTTCCATTTAGTAAGAATGTTACGAAGTCCAGAAGAGATATCTTCATAGTGGTGCACATGAACAATGATAGTACACATCTTGGTCATCCTCTTATTATACCTGCTAGAAAGAAGGCTAGCGCATATACTTTTCTCCTTAATAAATTCAAGAGTAAACTGACTGGGTATAAAGCTAATAAACTGCCAGATGCTGCCACGTTTGTCTTAATCAAATATGTTTTTTTCTTCTCTTCCGGTGTACTACATGTCTAATACCTTATTTTCAAAAAAGATGCTTGCAAAAATGAATGTTGTCATTAGGGATTTATGGTGAAAGGGGGTGTAGGAAGATAAATCAAGTGAAGCATCTCTATCTAAAAGCATGGACAAAGATTTGTAAATCAAAGAAGCTAGGTGGTTTAGGCATTAGGAATCTGGAAGCAGTCAATAAATCAATGTTGGTTAATGTGGCCTATAAGATCGTCACTACTGAAGACAACAACATCTCAAGACAACAACATCTGAAGAATCCTAAATTCTAAGTATTTTCCTAACACTTCTTCTTTGAGGCTTCCTACTAATGTACCTAAATCTGCCTTTTGGACTTCAATTCTTAAGGTAAGAGACCTGCTCATCAATGTTGTTTCAATTCAAATTCCTAGATGAAATTCTAGCATCGGGTTAACTCCCTGGTACACCTTTTAGAAGAACACTCATGAGGCTCTTATTATACAGGATTCAAGTTTACTTATCCCCCCATTGTTTCTGACCTTTGGATCCTCAATACTAGATTTTAGAATATTTAGTTTCTTAGTAATTTGTTTGGTGATACGAAAGCGAACATTATTTAACAAATTACAGTTGGTGCTGATACAAATGATGACATGTTAATTTGAAAATTCACCTCATCTGGAATTTGTACCTCCAAAAGTGCTTATCAAAAGTTTGGCCCTTCTTTCTATGGTCTTAATGATGTTCATAATGGGCCCCTTCTCCCGGCCTTGCAAATTAGGGTGAATGAAACTGAATTCCATTTATTCTGTTTCTTTTATGCACGCGGTGTGCTTTGCTTCTCCTCTAGATCTGCATGTTGAAAACCTTAGGGTATATAGGGAGTGGAAATTGCAATCAATCACATGTTGATTAATTTTGAAATTGATCACTTTGTTGCCATAATTTTTAGTAATCTTTGGTCTATATGGAAGGCAAAAAATAACATGCTCTTCAACAACAAACAATATGCTCCATTGCAGGTTCTATATGAACCGAAGGCCCTTCTAATGCCGAAGAAATACCTAAGTGGCGAACAAAAGACAGAGGAAACATTTCTCCTACTAATGAAGCTATAAATACTTATATTACCACCACCTCTTTTGTTGTGAAATACAGTATATGCAGCATGGTTGTTTCCAAATACATGATCTCTAAAGGACAAAGTGTTTTTACAAATGCGACATGGAAGGATACTACCTCTTTATTCAATTATTTTTCAAGTTTAAAGAGTAAAGCGGGGCTTGGAACATTCGTGCAATGGCATGACGGAGACAACAAGCGTGCCATCTTCATTAAGGAAACTTCCATGACAGAGTCCCCCTTGCAGGCTGAGGCACAAGTGTTTGAGCTGGAAGCACAAGTAGCAAAGCAATGGAAGCAGATGAGCCAAATTTCTTAATAGATAGTCAAGTGCTCCACAACAAGCTGGTACAAAAATGAACCCAATTAAGTTCCTAGGGCATTGGACGATAAGACCTCATCTTCACCACTTTATTCAATTCACTCATAGAAATGGTGCTAGAATCTTCAAGTTAAAAAGGGGGAACAACATGATTGCTCACAAGCAGGCTCAGGATGCTTGCAAGCTTTTCGATGTTGGTACCTGCTTAGGTGTGTGGCATGATGGTTCTAATTGCCCTGTAAAAGCTGTTCTCAGCTCACTTAATGCACAATCTTGCACAATGATGTTAGTGACCTATCTTGGAAGTTGGAACAAAGTTCTAAATTGACAAGAAATAAAATAATAATAATTCATAGCAACCCACTTTTTTTGATAAACTTCCCCCCCTTAATTCATCTAGCAAAATTGTGGCATTAACGGAAGCACCTCAACAGGTGTCGAATCCATCCATGCAGAGGAGGATAAAATTTAACTGGCAAGTTCATGCACTACTTTATTACACTCTCTATTACAACGATCATAAGATACATGATTAAAATACGAGGACATGAAATAGCCACCGTAAATAATTGTGCTTGCCACCAAAGAAGAATTGCTACCTCTCAAAGCTTCTGCTACCTTCAGGTTGTCCGAGTTGATCATGACCTTACTACATCCCACATTTCTGTCAAGGTTTAGCCCAAGCCTAACTGCCAAATCTTTTGCTGTGAAAGAATCATAGCATGTGTCTACTCTTCCATTAGGTGTGTGGCACGATTAGAGCCTAGAAGGACATATGTATTCCAAAATGTGAAGGTAGTCTAGGGATTAGGAATATTCAGGCTATGAACAGAGGTCTCATCCTCTCAACTGCATGGAGAATTGTAAAGAATCCTGATGGCCATTTAGCCAAAATCTTAAAAGCCAAATACTTCCTGGATACTTCTATTTGGAGAGCTAGTCAAAATGTTCCAAAGTCCACTTTTTGGTCTGCTATTCTCAAGGTGTACCCCATCTTGCGCTCCATTTCTTTCTACCAACTTATTGATGGTATTGTCTCAATCTGGAGAACTCCTTGGTGCCCTGTCTGGAAATCAGTTTATGATCATATCATTATTCAGGATGGGCAGTTCAGATACCCTGCTCAAGTCAAGGATCTTTGGCTGCCCTCTCAAAAAGCTTGGAATTCAAGTTTGGTTTATAGGCTTTTTGATCAATAGGTTGCTGATATCATTCTCCAAACTCCTATAATTCAAACAGAAGGACATGACAACTTTGTTGGAAGCTAACATCAACAGGTAAATGCACTTCAAAAAGTGCATACAGGATTTTTTTACAAATAATGTAGGAGCAAGGCGAATCACAACCAAGGCAAGTACCTGCTATTACAAAGCAACTTCTAAAACAGGTTGGAGCATCAAGGAAATGGCACCTACAATACAAACATTTGCTTGGAGGCTGCTACAAAGAGCATTACCAACAATTATGAGAGCAGGTAAATGTTCTACACACGTAAAGAAACATTGTTCCAGATGCAACGTAGATGAAGATGACATGCATTTATTCTTTCTTTGTCCATTTGCCAAGGCTGCTTTGTTCACTAAACTATGGTATATCAGAAGTGAGTACTTAATACAACAATTTGGCTCCATCCCTACTATTATACAGTCTCTCCTCACTTCTAATCAGCCACAAGCTTCTATAAATAACATCATTACTTTTTTGTGGTGTATTTGGAAATCCAGGAATGATAAACTTTTTGGCAGGAAAGAAAATTCTCCTTTACAGGTTAACCATGCTACCCAAGCAATAATGCTAAGTCAAAATCTAGCATCCTCCAATGAAAGAGATTTTTTTTGCTCTCAACCAGCTTGAAAGATGAAACAGGTAACAAAACATGGGGTTACGCTTAAGTCAGCTCAGCTGATACATGGATGTAGGTTTTTTTCCAGATGCTACATGGTTAGTGTTGGGGATATAACTATTAGATATGACCCGCCCAGGAGGGGCCGGGTTATACCTATGAGTATCTTTGAAGACCAAGACCAAGCTTGAAGATGGCGGTTCAGTTAAGGGCCCAAAGCCTAGAGGTGACTTAAGGCCTGTAGAGACAAACCGCCATATGTACATGACTTGTATTGTAAGGCAAGAATAGTTAAGAGACCGAGCCAAACACTATTTATGAGCCGGCCAGGACTCTGAGAGCCATTGGGCGTCGACCTTTGTATATAAAGGGATGGCCCAGCGGCGGTTCAAGGCAAGTAACATCAGACCGAGAGCTAGGTTAAGAAATTTCACTCCCTAGTTATCGAGACATAAGCAATCCCACTCAAAACTGGATCGCAAACTTTTACCTTCACCGTAAGGGGCCAAACCAGTATAAACCCCGTGTCCTTTCTCCCGATTAACCCCTTTAAGCTTCCTACTTGCGATGGCTCCACGACTAAGTCCTTTCACTAGGACATCTGACGTGACAATTCCACGACAGTTGACGCCCACCGTGGGGCCAACGCATGGTGGATTTGAGTTCTTGAAGGTCAGCTTCGAAGGGCTCAAGGGATACGCTATGGGCCTAATGACCAAGAGTCATCACGGCAAGCTCTACATCGACGGCGCAGACTAGGGCCCCGACGCTAGCTCAATTGAGTACGGGTACCGGGTCCCCTTTGGCGGAATTCACGTCTTCATCGGCAAGATTGGCGAGCCGGGTCCTGAGCCAGACATCTGCACTGACCTCATCGAGACGGCTCAGCGTGCGAGACCCGCCCGGGCTCTGCCAGCCATGAAGTGTGCCTTCGTGGGATGCATCCACAGAGGACTCTCTGAAGGATCTGCATCTGGCGGTGAGACGGCCATCTGATGGTGAGTCATCCACATGCGAGATGGATTCGTTGTATCAACTGCAAGACGGCAGGCTTGGGGGCTGTTCCGATGGCAGCAGTATTCCGGATCTCCTTGAGCCGCCAAGCAGACACTACAAAAAAAATACACTTCCGTGATGATACATGTTTGTCACAGTAGGTCGCGTTTTCTGTCATGCATGTACATCCATGAAGATTTTATGACAGAATCAAGATAGTCATACACGTGCTGCCATAGAAGTGTTCCATGACATTACCAAAATTATCATCACGGAAGTGTCCACTTCCATGATGATAAATCGCGCGTCACAGAAGTGCTTTTGTCAAGGGTGACCGACACGTGGCATCCACCGTAACGGAACGGCGTTAAGCTATCGGGGCGGGTTTTGGATCCGATAACCCGTTAATAGCCCCGACCAATGGGGATTTTCCACGTGTAAAATCATCATTGGCTGGAGGAAACACGTGTCGGCTCATCGCTGGGACAGATGTCATCCACTCATTGGACAGAAGGTGCCTATGATACGTCGACACGTGGCACGGCCCAACAGAGGCCCATTCCTGTGAAAAGGCCGGCCCGTTTGACTTGGTCAAAAGGTGACGGGCCGGCCCATGGAAAGCCTGTTAACGGTCTGTTCGCATATAGCCCATTTATAGCCCGCTAACCCAAGGCCCATTACACCCTATTCGAATTAGGCCTAGTAGCGTCATCTAGGCCATCCAATATGATTACAGCCCGTTTTCACTTCTGGCCCATGTATGGCCCATGACGTCTTTCGGCCCATATGAGGCCCTATGTAACTCTTGGCCTATTAACGGCCCGTGGTGAAACTGGCCCATAATGAACAGTGTATCACTTTACACCCATTAACGGCCATGTGGTGAAACTGGCCCGTAAAGAACAGTGTATCACTTTATACCCATTAACAGCCCGTTATTCCGTTGGGTCGTTTCCAGCCCATGTTATCTTTCGGCCTTCTCAGAGCCCATTTATTCTTGGGCTCATTTCCAGCATTCGTTTACTTACGGCCCGTTACTGTCATTTTCTGCTTGTGGGCCAAATTCAGCCCGTGGTTATAGTCGGCCCGTTTGTGGTCCGTTAATACGTTGGGCCGTTTTCATAGCGTCATCAAATACGGCCTATTAACGATGGCCTGTTATGGTCGGCCCATGAACGGACGATTCCAACTCTAGTCCGTTTACGGCCAGAATGTGGTCTGTTTGGCCCATGTTTGGCCAATCGATCATACGACCCATATAAGGCACGTTGATGATACGGCCCGTAGAAGGCCCATTGTTTCTACGGACCATAGAAGGCCCATTGTTTCTACGACCCGTAGAAGGCCCACTGTTTTTACGGCCCGTAGAAGGCCCACTATTTATATGACCCGTAGAAGGCCCACTATTTCTACGGCCCGTAGGAGGCCTAGTATCACTACGATAAATATTAGCCCATGGTTATTGTGGCCTAGTTTAAAAAAAAAGGTTATTGCAGCCACTAGCAAACCACATAAAAAGAACTGCACTGACTACAAGCAAACAAATAAACAAGACAACAAGGAAATAAATAAGCAAGAAATTACACTAGGCTATCACAGCTATTACACATATTACATCCACTGGGCATCAAAGTTCGCCACCAGTGCAAATATAGGGAACACAACAGCATATAAACGCCGCAGCAAAACAAGTCCAGAACTGGAACCACTTCAGAAGAGCTCAAGAAACAATATCCTGGGTACCCATAATGCTAGCAAGATGCTTAGCAAGCTTATTAACTTTCTCTTGTTTGGCGCTTAAGTCCTCCAGCGCTTGCTGTTGCACCAGAAAGTATGCATCTGAATTCTGCAGGGACTTCCTCAGTCCTTCGGCTTCCTGTCGCATAATATCTGATCGATGTCTTTCAGCTTGAAGTTGAGACTCAAGAAGCCGAACTGATTCAGGCAACGAGTTCGAAGAGCTGGTGCCAACAGTGGTAGCCAGTAACTTGAACACTACATCAAGACAGGACTTTGGGGTTGTCTCAGTGTCTTCAATATAGTTTTTATCAGCTTTCTTGGAGACCAACATGGATGTCTCTCTATCTTGAACCTTATCTGCATTACTTCCTTTACCATTGCATAACAGGCTACTCTTCTCCAATATTTTATCCGCGTTCTAAAAGAGAAACAAGCAAACACATCTCAGGTTTACAATGCAGTATATGAAACTCATTTTGGTAAACCAGTTCAGTAGTAAGGTGGACGGGATAACAACATGAAACAAACATATATCTATGTAGTATGGTCACTGTATGGTCTATATCATTCTAGTTTATGTTGCCAAATCAAGATAGATACAGTTCGAATCATATCTATTTAAGACAAAGCAGCATAGACAGAATATAAGTGTGGGAAACTACATAGCAATAACAACACTTGTAATGTGCATGGCATGAGAACATAACTGTTTATTCAATTGAAACTGAAATCAACATAGAGCATGTTATAACAGCAAATAGCCAAACACATTGAAGAAACATGTTTAAAACATACCTGTTGCGTCATTGGAGTTTCAATTGCATCCTTCAAATTTGAAATTAGTTGGTATCAGTAAATACAGTGATGCAAGAGCAAAGTAGTATGAACCATAGCTACGGAACCTGACATGAGAACAATTCTTCTTCTGCTTTAAGCGTTGACTTCGGGTTCAGAGTGGTGCTCCTCGTGATTTGGGCACTGCAGTTGCGTTACTAACTGCTCGTGTTTGGGTGCTCTGTGGTGGAGACGGTGATGTGTCAACGGGAACTGGGTGTCTATCTGCTGGGGTTGGGGTTAGAAGGGGTGTAGCTGGTTCTCTGTCCAACTGGGTAGGGGTACAATATGCATGAGTGTGGGTTATGTGTGGTGGGGCTGGTTCTTGGGCAAGTACAACCGTGGTTCTATCTGCATTGATAGGTAGCACGATCTTTTCTAAAGATCGTGTTTTTACTCCCACAGATACTGCCATCTCTCCCTCCAATTGAAATGACTGATAAACAAGAAAAGTAATTGAATGTACAGACATTGTAAGATAGACAGGTGCAATGGATAGTAGGGAAGAAAACAGGGCATGAAATAATTCACATTTATGTAGTCTAAGCAAACAGAATAGCAGGACATAATTTCACATATATGATGGCTAATTAAACAGGATAGCATGACACAATTTCACATGTATGATGGCTAACTAAACAGGATAGAATGACATATTTCAAAATAAGATGACTATGTAAACATGATGACATGATATAACTATACGATGTGTCTATTAAAGTGGTTGGCATGCCATAAATCACAAACATGTCGTCGATGGAAACATGATGGCATGATATAATTCACGCATAGGATGACATAATTTAAAATATGATGACTATGTAAACAGGATGAGATGATATAACTATATTATGTCTTTAGAAAATGGGTTGGCATGCCATAATTCAGATACATGCTGTCTATGTAAACATCATCGCATGACATAATTCAAATATATGATTTATGGGATAATTAGATTTATGCCCCTAGTTGTGCCCCACTCGTCTGTTTTACCCCTAATTCCCAAAAGTCACCGATTCTGTCCAAGTCACTTTGCTTCTCTTATGCTTTTGCCCTTTGACCGTTTGACCATGAGTTTGAAAACTTCATAACTGATTCATACTAAATCAGAAAAATGCAAATAAGATACCAAAATGTTCAGAAAAACATCACCTATATGTCATTGTCATTTGCATTCATGAAAAAAGTGTTGGAAAGTGCCCATCCGAGTTTTAGCTCTTATGCTACTACCATGAATAGTAAAATCTAAAAAAGTTCAAAAAAATTCAAAAAACATTGGTGGCAAAGAATGACAAATGTTTTAAGTGTCTGCCAAGTTTCATCAGGGAATAACATTCGTGGGTGCCGCGACAAAAAAAACAATCAACACCCCAAAATAGATTATTTTTTGCCACGACTTCCATGAATGTCGTTCTCTAATGAAACTTGGCAAGCACTTAGAACATTTGTCATTCTTTGCCACCATATTTTTTTGATTTTTTTTTGAATTTTTTAGAGTTTACTATTCATGGTGGTATCAAAAGAGCTAAAACTCGGATGTGCACTTTCCAACACTTTTTTCATGAATGCAAATGACACTGACATATAGGTGATGTTTTTCTGAACATTTTTGTATCTTATTTGCATTTTTCTGATTTAGTATGAATTAGTTATGAAGTTTTCAAACTGACGGTCAAATGGTCAAAGGGCAAAAGGATAAGAGGAGCAAAGTGACTTGGACAGAACCGGTGACTTCTGGAAATTAGGGGTAAAACAGATGAGTGGGACACAACTAGGGGCATAAATCTAATTATCCCATGATTTATATACTAAGGAAGTGAGCAGAGGGCAATCGCATATATGATGTGTCAACTAAGGAGATGGCATTCAATATTGCGTATATGATGTAAAAACTAAGCATTGCAATACAACATATGCATTATATGAGTAATATAACCCTGCCAAGTTTGAGCATACACCTCAGGGGGATAATAGGACTGGTCATCTGCCTCTGAATCCTCCTCTGAAGAGCTATCTGTAACCAGCAAGATATCTGCTTCAGCAGGTAGCATTGTCTGCTCTGAAGACCTTGTTTTCACTCCAGATTTCTCCATCACCAATTCAAATGGCTGATGCACAGGAAGAGCAGTTTAATATAAAAACATTGTAGACAAAAGCAATGAGAAATACAAAAAAAGGACGGCGTGATATAATTCACATATATGACGCTTGCCTAAACAACATGGCATTGCATAATTCACATACATAATGCCTTGCAACAAGATAACATTTCATAATTCACATATATAATGTCTTGCAACAAGATGGCATTGCATAATTCACATATATGGTAATTAGACACTAAACAGGTGGCATACACACAAAGCATGTCTAAACTAAGCTTTGTCGAATGGGTGGGTGGATGGGTGGGCGGATGGGTGGGTGGATGTGGGGTAAGTTACGAAATGTGGGGTAAGTTACAAAATGTGGGGTAAGTTACGAATGGGTGGGCGGATGGGATGGCAGTGGGGAGCCATGGCTTAGAGACGCGCTTGTCCGAAATGTGGGGTAAGTTACGAAAGTACCCCCCACCGTTTGAGGCGGTTATTTCGGTTTAGGGGTACCACGGGCATTTCGCATGTCGGGATTTCACAGGAGGTGGGAGTTTTCACGCGCGTTGTAATTTCGGAATAGCAAGGCGCGGGTTGAGATGGACGGAGTTGTCGGAGCACAACGAGACAAAGATATATTTTAAATATTTCAGGCTAACAAGGCGCGGGTTGAAGAGGCGGGAGTTTCGCAGCACGATAGACAGAGATGCTAGCTTCAATTTTCGGCATAACAAGGCGCGGCTTGAAATTTCAGAAGAACAAGCTTAGCGTGTACCCAAAAAAAGACAATTTGCACCTCAACACGCACAACACACACACAAACACCATTTAGACTAGAGTAAGGTACACATGCATTGCACACATGAGATTTGGCAACCAAATTATGAATAAATACCACATTATAGCATGCAAGCTTTGAGTCATATATGCATGATGTAGATGTTCGTTTAATTCTTATAGTTCATTTCATTCAAAATCATCTAGTTTTTATAAGAAAGCTAATCTATTTTACGATTCATGGAGTTGTGCGTTGTAAGACATAAATTAAAAACAAATAATGGCAAATCATGTAGAAAAACATTTGGGCAATTCTGATACGGAAGATTCTAGAACAAATAAGAAGTGCTTGTGTTTTGATGTTTGTGCATTATGCTTAAGTTCAACCATGGAGTCTTCTAGATTATACATGTGGCGAAATCTGGTGGAATCTAGATGATATCCAACGGCCAATAGTGCTCAAATTTGCCATCTTTGGACCATCGGATTCGCCTCATCCAACAACCATCTTTCAAAGTTAAAGTTACCCGCACACAATATAAAAATATATATAATACATATATATAGGGGTATAGATATAGATGTGTGATGCGAAAGCCGCCCATCATCTCCAATTAGAATAGTGTGTCCATGCACGGATGCGACGTGGCCAAATGATGTCTGCCATCGATATCTCAAATTCAAATCAGTCTAACCTTGTTCAATGTGTATACATTACAACATGCTCGTTTCCAAACCACACCACACAGATCTCCGTTATATTCATGCATGCGTGGGTTTCAAACATCAGGATCTCTTATTCAAATATTTGGATTCAACTTTACATTGATTATGACCTCACCTATTCTTTTACACCCACACAGTAGTCTTCTCTTTATAATTGTACCACTAACTTTCTCTCGTGCATGCATGCACACACACTACCAGTTGGCATTATCCATCGCACGCATGCAATCTTTTTCTTCAGGTCGGTCTCCCATGAAGGCACACACCCACACACATCCCCCTCTCCATCATATAGGGCATTCTTTATCTCTCATGCATGCATGCGCAAGATCGATGTTCCTCTATGTATGTGTGTATATAGCTAGGTCTTTCATAGTTTTCCACACAAACCGATCAATCGATATATCCAGTGAGGTCTCACCCTCTTTCCCACGTCCACATCGATCAATCTATACCTCTCTATATAGGATTAACATATATATCTAATACACCCACATTAATTATATATCAAACGTCCCCCTCTCATCATCCATGCCTTCCGCTTCATCTCTCAGTAAGGGCCCTGCCCCCCCCTAACATCACTATATATCAAGGCTAATATGAATGTGATCATTAGACAATTGCTGCTAAAAAAGGTTTAATTTCATGAATTGACCCTCCTCGTAAAGGGTTAGCAATGCTTGACCCCCTATCTCATTTATTTTTCATGGCTCCGCCACTACGTGCAACAGCGCACGTGTTCGCCCCCTCTCTCTAAATATCGATCTCGCACTTGTGCATTCCTTCATAGTTTCCCTCCACTCGGACCCTCGCACCATCTTCTAACCCCCCCACCAGATTTTGCCACATGTACAATTTAGCAGACTCCATGGTTGAACTTAAGCATAATGCAGAAACCTCAAAACAACAGTGGTTCTCTTTTGTTCTAGAATCTTCCGTATCATAACTGCCCAAACTTTTTTTCTAGTTGAATTGCCATTATTTGTTTTTACTTTATGCTTTACAACGCACAATTCCATGAATCATAAAATAGATTAAGGGCTTCTTTGGTTCAAAGGATTCTCAAAGGAATTTTGGAGGATTGTAATCATGAGGAATTTTTCCTATCTTGGTTGTTTGATTCGTAGGATTGTAAACCATAGGAATATTTCCATATGATTCATTTGCACTAGATTTCTTAGGAAACATCCCATCCACTCAAACCTCTTTGAAAGAATTCTGCGTTTTTTCCATGCACAATCAAACACTCGTACAATCGTGTAGGATTCAAGACGACATTCCACTAAAATCCCATGTTTTCCTATTCCCGCGTTCTTAGCTTTTTTATAAAAACTAAGAGGGTGCTTGGATCCAAGGGACTTATTTTAGTTTGACTAAAAATAGTCTCTTTAAGAGACTAAAGTTCCAACCACCCCTCACTAAAGAGGGGCTAAAAACTAGTCTTAAGACTAAAAAAAATTAGTCAGGGGTACCCCTACTAAAATGTGGATTAGTCCTCTCTCTCCTCATTGAACTCCTCTCCTTTAATACGGGCAAGTTCTGGATTGGAGGGTTTGGAGGATAATAAATGCTCATTAACTTGATTTTAGTCTCCTTAGTATTTGGATCCAAGCATGGATGAGGCTAGCATGTTTTGTCTCACTACTTTTAGTCATGGGACTAAAACGTATCCAAGCACCCTCTAATTGATTTTGAATGAGATGAACTATAAGAATTAAACGAAGGGCTACATCAGGCATATATGACTCAGAGCTTACATGCTATAGTGTGGTATCTATTCATTATTTGGTTGCAAAATCTGATGCGTGCAATGCACGTGTACCTTACTTGTACTTCGAGTATGTGCAAAACACGTAAATTAGAATACCAATGGCACGCTACACAGTGTCTATCTTATAGTTCATGAAGCCACGTGGCTCACAGTGACGTGCTGCTGGTTCCAGAAGAATGTACTCGTCCTCCCTGAGCCATACTGGCGGTACATGCACGAAGCGAAGATGTGCACGCACGCCACGCACGCACTCATTCCCTTGCACGCACACGCGAGTACACGGGCGGACGCAATTTTGTACCAAGATCCACCCCATGTGATAATTTGACGCGTGTAAAGTCGTTCACTTCATTGATGGTCAATTAATACAGCGCATGCAAATTGAGTGGACGTGAGGGCAGAAGAAAGACATTATTACTCCACTGCGGGCATGCGAGTAGTTAAATCGTGGGTTGCTAGTAGTACTTCCATTGGTCTCCTTCGTATTTTGTGCCAATTTTTGACAGTAACATAATATTTATGCATTTGAGCAGTGTAGTACTTGAAATTTATGTTCCGCTAAACTCATCTGGAGTCGTTTCGGGCCTCGAAACCAAAACCATCAATTAATCTTTACCTTGTTCCCATCACATTTGAAAGCCTGCTCACACCTACTAGTACGTACCAAACCTGAATGTGTTCCCACTATGCAGGTATTAGTACTAGTGCTAGTACTTAGGTTATAAAAAGGGGAACTACCTAACCGAAAATTAGTCTACCTTTCCTCCTCATATGTGCTTCTTCTTCGTCCGTCGTTGCCATGGCCGGTGAGCAGAGCTCTAGGTCGAGAACTACTCGTAACAAGGGAGCGGCAACCAAGGCTGCGGAAAAAAAAGATGGCTCGCCGCCACGCAGAGACCTCGAAAGATCTCTCACGGGCAGGCGATGGCTCCCAGGAGCACCCTAGCCGCGGAGGCGAACATGCCGAGCCGGCGGAGCTGGAGTCGTTATCCCTCAACGGCATGCCCGATCAGCTCAATAAGCACCTCAATAAGAAGAAGGGGTTCATCCAAGGATTGATGGAGTTGCTGAAGGAGAGCCTCGACGACATGCCCGCTGAGCTCAATCAACAGGGGGAGTTGACCGCCGGCTTGGTGATGCTGCTGAAGAAGAGCATTGCCTCGGAGAAGAAGGTGACCGGCAAAATCCTGCGACTTCAGGAGGACAAGGCGAAGCTCTGCCATGAGATCGACCTATTGGAGAAGAAGAACGCCGGCTGGAAGAAGCTGCATGAGAATAGTAGTTCCTCGATGAAGATGCTGTAGGCCCTCGTTATGGAATAGAAGGAGGAGTTGGTGAAGCTCCGCATCGAGCACCCGGCTGCTGTCAAGGTACATAATGCGGCCGTGGAACAGATGATGAAGGCTCGCGTCGAGAAATCCTGCGTCATGGATAGAATGAAGAAGATGGCGGAGGAGACGCGCAAGGAGATGGAGGTCGTGGAGGCGATAAAGAAGCAGTTACGACTCCACGACAAATTAGATCATTTGGGGTGATAATCTTCCTTCTTCTTTTGCTCCTGTGTTTCATCTTTTGCTTCGGATGTTTCGCTGCATGTGTCACGTTCTCCGCGAGGCATGAATAGAACAATGGTTTTTTTTGAGGGAATGAATAGAACAATATTAACAATGAGATGACTAGCAAATTAGATCATTTTTTATCGCCATATGGCACTGGGCTGCCGTGTTTCGTGCTCCTCCGTCGTAGTACTACTCCAGTGGAAAACTTGAGTATACCGCATGATTCTTTGCACCTCCTCGATCAGGTCGTCGACACATTTATACGAGCAGTCAAATCACAAGGCCGCGCCTTCCAGCAGTAACGAGCCATCAAATCACAAAGGCCCTCGCCTCTCGTGAAACCAACCAAGCTAGACTGCCCGCCCTCTAGCCTTTTAAAAAATGTATACTTTTGTACAGGAGTAGTATCGATGGATTGCGCCATGGAGCAAAACTTGAAATTAAAAAAAAGGTGGTACATATAGAGAGCGCTCGTCGCCAAATTATGCATATAGTACTATTAAGAAGGCTAGTCACAATAATGGTGTCTAGCACAACCCACCCCTCAAATAAAACTAAGCACCCTGGAATTCTTTGACAAAACTAAGCACCCTGAAATTCTTTGACAACTAAACTGCTGGCTATATGATGTTGGCCATATATATTGTACGTATATAATGTGAAGAAACGAGTGGTAGTACTATACCAACTAAAATATTAAATGTAAGAAATACTAGTATGTACATACTGAAGAGTTAAAGTAACAAGAAGAAACATAACATATAGTTCAACTGGGGGCTCAGCACAACACACCCGTCAAATTAAATTAAGCACACCTGAAATTAAACTTTGCAACTATTCCGGTAGACACTGCATTAGAACCACCATGAGCAACGACACTGCCACCTTACTTGGATTCCTCGTCCACGTCCTCGACTTCGTCCTTGTCCCTCCTCCTCTTGGCCGATACTTCTTTGCTTGAACCGCACACTTGGCTGTTGCTCTTCATCCAACCCTTGTAGATATTGAAGCAAAGGTAGCCATCCATTGCAGTGTAGTGGATTTGGTCTATATCTAGTACATTCCGCTGCCATGCATGACGATGAAACATGTATGAAGGTTTCTCTAGTTTACCATACGAAGGATGAACCATGGCTCCGACGCATGACTTCTTTGTCGTTTCCAAAGTCTACAGTAACGAATTTGACTAGGCTGCTCTCGAGGAAGTCCTTAAACTCGTGGCACTCAACGTCGGCCTGGCATATTTGGTAGACCAAGCATAAGTCATGCACGCAAACCTAGATCACGACGGGCTTCTTCCTCTCTTTGTCCTTTAGATCCTTCTCTCGTCCCACGACTGTGGTGTACTCAACATCTAGCCCAGCAAACCACTCATCATCTGAGTCTTCAAACATGCGTCTAAAGTGAGAAAGGCATCCTTTCACTGTCGCGGAAGAACAGGTGTAGATGATGTCAAACTGATCGCCGGTGATGGTTCTAACCTTGTACTCACCGCCGATCGGGGAGATTTGGGACGCCATGGATTTGGGAGGAGGGTTAGGATTACTGGAACTGTCGTAATGTGAATGGACGAGACGACTAGGAGCGAACCGCCGTAGTATTGAAAGACGTGCGTGGACGAGTAGGAGCGAACTGCCAGCGTGCGAACGACAGGGTAGCGGCTTTCCATTCTCCCATGATACGGGCTTCCGAGAGCCCTTGGATCTGAGATCGAATGGTTGCATGGCGTGATTCTAGACCTATGGGTGAATATCCTCTCCTGGAGGGTTATTCTGCAAATTTTCAGCAACTTAGCATGCGACCATTTGATCTCAGATCCAAGGGCTCGCAGTAGCCCGTATCATGGTCGCGCCTACCACAACCGTCGCGTCGCTCGCGCGGTCGCGCCCTTGGAGATTTAACACGGTGCGTTAGGCTATCTGATGTTGGCATGTCATACATAGTCATCACTTAGTCACTCATACTACACAAGGTTGGCTATAAGGTTCGCTATAAGTGTATTTTTTTACTCCTCTCTATCTCTTTCTTCGTACTCCATCCGTCCCATAATATAAGAACTTTTTTCACACCAGTGTAGTGCCAAAAACTAGTGTCAAAAACGTTCTTATATTATGGGACACAGGGAGTACTAGTATTTATAGCATTTGCCAAGGAGTGACCTCTTCCAATGAAATGGTGTTGCTAAGTTTGCTTCATTTAATTAGCTATAGACTCAAAATTGTCTTTTCACCTAGGTACACGCGCTTAGCACCGTTTCTTCCTTGGGTCACCAAACTAGTCTCTCTCTTCTTGATTAACTTGCCACATCAGACTTTATGCCTATGTGGCAAGCTTAAGCACCTGTAGGATCAAGTAAGGTGCCCGTCCATTGCACGGAAGAGTGAAATGCATTGATCGGGGTGTTGTTTATTTTGACAAAGGATGTGGGGGTCATCTCATGTGTAACAGGTATCGATAGGTTTCTTCGGATAGTCTTTCATCTCTAGAGCTCAGAAACATCCGGGTGAAATAGATAAAAAAAGTCTCTTTTGCAAACAAAAGCGTTCAACTGTTCAACCTGCATCCAAAACTTGTGAATAAATAACTCTTATTGTGCTTTGCAGGAAATGGTTCATCATAAGTCTTTCACCGGTACTGTAGTAAAAATTCATACATGGAAGATTCTAGACTAAACCATAAATGGATACACTTTTATTCATGTGCGATACTCCAATAGAGCAAGATCATGCATGGAAGTCTCCACATGCTTAGACAGCGGATTACATTGAGCGAAGACTAATGATCAACATTTTACTTAGTAATGCATATGTCCAAGTGAACCTCCTTGGAGTCCCCATGCACATTGTTGGGGGTCAAATAATACCATGCGTCTTCCATGTCCACATCGGCGGGAAGGTCCCAGCTCGGCAGAGTCCAAGTCAGCTTGACGTAGCCAGTGTCGCCGCCCACGGACCTCCGAGGGGTAGTAATAGCGAGCACGCACCCATACATCGACCTCGTGTTAGTGTCAACGTCAGCGGCGTCGCCCCTGACGCACACTACAGAGATGTGGCGGCGTCCTACGCGGGCCTCGCCTATGGCCACGATCAAGAGGAAGACACTGCCATCCTCCTCCGAGACTAGCAGGCGGCGCTGATCCTCCAGCGACTCCGACACGGTGAACGGGTAGCATGTCTCGTACTTGATGTTCTTCGCCAAGGGCCAGTAGTGATCGCCGCACGCCTGCGTCAGGTGATGCACGATGTCCGTCGGCGAGCCCCAAAACAGTACCGGGCACTCATAGCAGTAGACTAAGGGCTCCTTGGAGGCATCGACCAGGCCGTCCATGAAATGGGAGTGGCTGTAGGGGATGTTCCGACAGTTGAATATATGAGCAAGTTACTACGAGATTTACTACAAAATAAATCATGATGGCTATAACAGAGATTAAACTAATCATGCGGACTAGCATAGTAGATGAACAGATCGAGTCTAGGACACAGACTAGAAACATGAATTCTACCACGATTTTGAACGTGAAGGAGAGAAACACATACGGTGCAACGGGAGCAGCACCATTGGCGTTGAGGTTGTCGCCCATGTCATTGACGAAGAGGTTGCCGAGGTCGGGGAAGAAATCATTGTCGATGAAGTCGTGGCTGCTAGCAGTCGCGAGAGTGCGCTCCCCAAATGTCAACAACGACCATTGAATGGAGCGCAGGAGGGAGTGGCTATAGGGGACGTTGCGGCCGCCGAATGGAGGGCAGGAGTAGCCCACAAAGCAGTAGATGGTGCTCCTCCCTAGTCTCTATTCTTATCTCTATCTCTACTACTCTTCTTTGCTTTTTATAATATACTAGTTGTAGTTGTCAAATCGAATAGTACTGCGCTGTCCACTGCACACCCGGCTGAGCACGCCTCCTTGCCTCCATTAAACCCGCATGCAAACCGAGAAACCAACTCCGGCCCGCGGGAGGAAATTTGCCGGTTGCCGCGGGAGGGTTATTCTGCAAATTTTCAACAAGTTAGCATGCGACCGTTTGATCTCAGATCCAAGGGCTGCCAACACCCCGTATCATGGTCGCACCTACCACGATCGTCGCGTCACACGCGTGGTCGCGCCCTTGGAGATTTAACATGGTGTGTTAGGCTATCTGATGTTGGCATGTCATACATAGTCATCACTTAGTCACTCATACTACAACAAGGTTAGCTATAAGGTTGGCTATAAGTGTATATTTGTTTTTACTCCTCTCTATCTATTTCTTTGTACTCCCTCTATCCCATAATATAAGAACGTTTTTGACACTAGTGTAGTGCCAAAAACGGTCTTATATTATGGTACACAGGGAGTACTAGTATTTATTGCATTTGCCAAGGAGTGACCTCTTCCAATGAAATGGTGTTGCTAGGTTTGCTTCATTTAATTAGCTATAGACTCAAAATTGTCTTTTCACCTAGGTACATGCGCTTAGCACCGTTTCTTCCTTGGGTCACCAAACTAGTCTCTCTCTTCTTGATTAACTTGCCACATCAGACTTTATGCCTATGTGGCAAGCTTAAGCACCTGTAGGAGTAAGTAAGTACAATAGTGTGCTTTACATGGCATTTTTGCATATGTGGAGGAAAGAGAGGCAAGGAAAAAGTGGAGAAGTGGGCTCTCATGCAAGAGCCAGCCTCTACTACATGGTGGAGCATTGGGAGAGGCACCTATATGGAGGTGGTCAGGAATCGGGAGACTCACGCCGGTCGTAGCACCGCAGTTAAAATGATAATGGCAAGTCAAATCACGGGGCCCCACCTGTCCAGCAGTAACTCGCTGTCAAATCACACAACCCTATGTTTGCAGCAGCCTACTCCCTCGTCTTCTCGCGTCTCTATCGAACCGACTAGGCGGAACTGCCCCGCCGCCTACCACGCAGGAAAAGCCCCGCCCTCGACTTTTAAATAGTATACAGTATGCTAATTTTGTATCCATGGATTGCGCCCGCGCCATGGAGGAAAGCGTTTAGAAAACGGCGGTACACATGTACGGAGTATACAGCACGCCCGTCGCGTTCGCGTCGCACCCCAGACGGTCGGTCGGTCTGGCACGCTGCTCTCCGAATGGAACGCGCGTCATATTGCATTCGCACACACATGTGGGACAACAATTGAGAACCGACCATAGGCACACTCTCTGGCCCCACAAGTCGGGTGACTTAATAGAAGAGGGAGACGAGCGATAGTACTAGAGAAGTGTTGTACTACGTTGGTGCCTGGACGATCCCTGCAAGACACGGAAGATTAGTTCGTCCATGCATGTGACCAGACTCCAGGAGACACGCCTGGATTGGCTATCGTCTACATATCGTGCAGGCTGTGTTGTACATGGCTGTAGTTGTGGTGAGAAATCTAAAAAAGGTTTCTTGTTATCTCACAAAATTAGGTGTCATGTGCTTCGGATCACTGCGAGGGTTAAACAGCGACAATTGAGTTGGGCTAGTCATTGGGGGCACATGCACGAAAAGTGACTACTCGGCTGCCATCTAGGTCAAGCCGGCTATGTTAATTAGGACATCTATCGACCGACCCCTTTTCTACGAGTTTATCTTTAATTTGAGCTTTGTTCCTCGTCTAGTTTGTCCATCAGGATTCTTGTTGTCTCCTTTGGGCAGTGAGGTTATGATTTCTTGTCATGTGGCATTTTTTCGTGTTATATGTTATAATCCGGTGCTTCAGATCAAAATGACGACAACTGTGCCTTCGGGCCACGTGCATGAAGACTTCTCGACAGTCATTGACGAGGTCAAGCCAGCTCCAGTAGACAAAACAAAACTAGTACTACTCCACTATATAGGTAGGAGCCTCCGCGCTTGCTTGCTAGTGTTGCTCTCTTCACACTGTCTCGGCCTCTCCAGATCTAAACATGACAGCGGTGTCCACACACACTCTCTCTCTCTACTCACCGCTGGTCACAGATCCAGCCGGATCCTCTCCGCCGGGGAAGGTGAGAAGGTTCAACATTCATGCGGTCGTCCTCGGCGATGGCTCTTACGCACTGCTGGGCGCGTCCCGATCAGCCTGCCTTGCCGTTCTCTCCCAAGCACCGCTGGCGAGGGAAGGCCTCCGACTCCTTCCTCGCTGCCGTAGTGTGGGCAGATTCGGCCTCTCGCTGCCCACCTAGCGACATCCCGGCGACCATCAGGTATAACTTCCTTCGAAACCGGCCTTGATCTACTTCCTGAGCTCCTGACGTTGCTCCATTTGTATCTTCTACTATTTCTCAGGCCCCCTCGTAGATAGGATCGATCGTCTGTTCGAAAACCACCTATTTTTTTACGTTTAAGAGGTAAAACTAGTTCATGCACTCGAATCTAGTACTACTAGGTTCAAACAAGGAAGAAAGGGGGTGGGGGTGGGGGAGGATTTGTTACCTGAATCTAGGACTTGGTCGAAAGAGGAAATAATGGGGGCAAAAAGTAGCAGAGACTGGCTATCCAACTGGTCTCTAGGTCTAATAGGGAAATAAAGAAAAACGCAGTACAAACTCAATATAAACCCGATCTATTGGTTGAAAAAGGAAAGAAAGTGGGGACTGGGGGACAAGTCAATAGAGTAAGTCCAACACTAGATTTGCTAGCCTCACAATGTATAAGGTGGCTATATTGAACAAAAATGGGACCAACCCAGATATCCTGTTCTAATGTTTGTTGCCCCGAGCCACTCTTATGTAAAGCCACTGGTAAAATGTAGCAGTCGCACTGTTAAAAGTAAGGACACGTTAAACAATTGTTGTTTTCAATGTAATGCCTCCAGTAATATGAATCAATGGCACTTCTTTACATGTCTTGCTAAAATTTCCCATTAAGATAAGTTGGTTCTTTTTGTTAGAAATGCAACTGTCCTGGTCCGCCTACTCTCCTGTGCCCAAAGTAATGTCGTATTTAACGGTTGTCATAGTTAATCCTAATGCCCACACTAATATCTAGCAATGCCACTGCTTTAGAAATTTCTACCGTCCTTGTAGGATTGCCATACAGATAAGGAACATGCTTCTTTTCATTTGATGCATGTTTCATCACTTGGTAGTCACCCTCCTTTCCACCTTTTTTTGTACAAACAGAGATATACATTACACGCTCGATCTTAGTTGAACTGCACAAATGATATCCAAATTATAGTTGAGCATTCCAGGAGCTTCACAACCAACCTTGATGTTGCTCAATTTTATTGCAACTAATGAAGAAGAAGCTCTGTGGGTTTCGTTTTCTGATGGAAATGGAACCGGGCCTAGAGCCCTTTTCTAAATTTTTTTTGAAGAAGAAGCTGCTAGCTCACGGGACATTGCTTCATTTTAGGTGAACTGCACCAAAAGGTCCCATGAATTGAATCATCCATGTTGGTGACTGAAAGAGCCAGCTTCAGCATCCGAGTCTAAGCATCCCCGGCCTCCATCCTTGCAACGCACGGTACACCTCGTTTGCCACCTGCAAGACCCTAGTGTCACTGATAAAATGAAGTAATAATACAGTTAAAATAGAGTGAGTGTCATCTCTATCATTTCAATTCCAATGTAGATAAAGAAAGTGCTTCTCTTTGTTAATGTATGTTTCATCAACTAGTCCCATTGTTAATGTTTAAGCGTTTCTGCAAACTGGGTGCTTAATTTTAGTTGATATGTACAAAAATAGATATTTGAATGTCTCAAGGCGCCTCCTTGTACTACCGATGTACACTAATGTTCATCACTGGCAGAAGGTGTATCTGGGAGACTTGGGACGATGTCCAGTATGAGGCGTACCGTATGAGGCGTCGCAGGGCCCATCTCGCCCTCGCAGCATGGCATACTATGATACTATCACAATATTTTCTTCTATTTATTTTGTGTGTTTCATCAACTAGTGCCACTATAATGTAATCATGCTTTTTCATTATCTATGCAAACAGGGTTTTTCATCTGCATTTTGGTGGAACTGCACAAATGTACGTATGGAACCGACATATATGCAGAGTGCGAGGTGTGCCAAGTAAAAATTACCGACACCAACCATGCTGCATGCACGCATTGGCATCCACCACCACCAGTGGGATGTGTGGCGCTCTCTATGGACGGATCTTTCTCGGCAGCAAATCCTCTAACCAAATACTAGTAGCTTATATTAGCAGTTTTCTAGGGAGTACTCTTTTCTGAAAGAAGCACCAATCTATTTTTCTTTATTTGTACACTGTGTCACAACTTTGACCCAAAGGTCCAGAGCTATTTGAGGGTGATTGGCGTAGTACTCGGAGACTGATTGTAAGCATGATTTTCATTAGCTGTCACACTGATTGTAAGCATGAGCAGGTGGAAGATTAGGTTAGTGCGAAGCTTACCTTAAACCCTACCACCGCCGTTGAAACGAGGCGAGCGTCGAGGGAACCGTGGAGAACGGCGGGGAAGCGATGTTGCGCCATCCGGCCTCCTCTTGCAGTGGGAGAACGAATGCTCCTGTGGATCCGGCTAGCTCTGCACCCTCACGAACGGCACACGATACTCGATTAATTCGTTATCCTCTGGGTGCTCGACCTTCGACCTGTACACCCACCACCTCCGCCTGACTGTCGCCTCGGGCGAATCTGTCTTCTCCATGGCCCATAGGAGATACTCGATGAACTCGAGGATTGCGGTGTGACTGCCGCCGAGGAGTACATGTACATCACCGCCCTCATCGCTGCCATCTCGCTCTTTCGCATACATTACCACATGGCCTGCATCGTCCTCGAAATCTCCCACTCATTGTCAAACCAACTAAGGATCTCCTTCAACCTCACTAACTTTGCCTGGTCGCTGCTGGCGATCTGCCTGATCCGCTGCTGCATCCTCTCCATAGATATCCTTCTGAGTGGTCCGGTGCTAGCTTTGGAAGATGGGAGGAGATACGGTGGTCTTGCAATAGAGAAGATGGAGAGGCGAGATGGTGGTTTTGGAATGGAGATGATGGAGAGGAGAGGAGGTGGTTTTGCAATGGAGAAGATCAGAAGAGGGAGAGGTGATACGGTGGTTTTGGAATGGAGATGATGGAGAGGAGAGGAGGTGGTTTTCGAATGGAGATGATGGAGAGGAGAGGAGGTGTTTTTGCAATGGAGAATATCAGAAGAGGGAGAGGCGAGACGGTGGTTTTGGAATGGAGATGATGGAGAGGAGAGGAGGTGGTTTTGCAATGGAGAAGAGGGAGAGGAGTGTGCGACAGCGATTTAGGATTGGGCGAGAGGGCCGGCGCCCTGTGACTGGATCAAAATCAAAATCAATTTACCCTTCAATTAAGAAAGCGACCCCACATTAACTAGTCTCCCTTTTATTCTGGGTCATAATTGACCATGATTTTCGCACATAAAATATATATTATAAATTGCAAAAATAATATAATTTGAAAGTACATTCAGATATGAACCAAACGATACAATTTTTGGTGACATGCATTCACATTTTGCTTGTCAAATACAACACGTGGTCAAACTTTGACCCAAAATACGCAAAGCAACAAAAAAATACTTCCAAGACCAGCGCCACTCTTTCGCTCTTCTCCTCTTAAACCACCGCCGCTCCTCTCCTATTCCAATCTAAATCCAGTGCCGCTCCTCTCCTCTTCCATTTCAAAACCAACGCCCCCTCCTCTCTTGTTCCAGTCCAAAACCAGCATCACTCCTCTCCCATTCTAATCCAAAACCAGCGCTGCTCCTCTCCTCTTCCATTCAAAAACCACCGCCGGCGAGTGAAGGTGCTGTGGAGAAGTAGATCGACGGAGGAGTACAACCGATACGTGAGGATCGCAGACGGCGACCCTCTGAAGCTAGCTAGGATGTTGGAGATACAGTCTTGGTTTGACAACAAGGACCAACTAGCAGTGACGGCGACATCCATGGCCAAATATCTGCAACAGAGCGAAAAGGCGGTGATACTCCCGGTGGGAGTCGTGCTGGAGTACATAGAGCTGCTCCTTTGGGCCATGGATCAAACAGATTCACCGAACCCGATCGTGAGGGAGCGGTGGTGGGAGTATCGATCCCAGATGGAGCATCCACCAGAGATTGAAGAATCGAGCATCTATAGGGTGCCGTTTGTGAGGGTGTCCTGCCAGAGCGAGCCGGTGGAGTCTTCGTCGACCGAACCCAACTGCAAGAGGAGAAAAGCAGTTGGCCCGACGACGCTTCCCTGCCATCGTCTCTGTCGCCGTTCACATCGTCTCACGGGGCGGCTGTCTGCCGCCGTGGAATAGGAGGGGGCTGCCCCCCTCCCCCAACCCAATAGTCGGACAGGTTGTGAATTGTCAGGAGGAGCTTAGGGTTGTCAGTATTTGCAGGTTGTGAATTGTGTTTTGTGTTGTGTATTTTGAGAGTACTTTCAAATATGAATGTCTTTTGAATTTTAGATTTGCAGTATTGAGCATATGAAGAATTTTATGAATTCTAGAAATCTATTTTTAGCACTTAAAAAATGGAGTTTCATAGGAGTATAAAAGTGCAGACAATGTGATTCTCAGAGAAGAAACTGCAAGTTTCAGTTTTAGATAAGAAACTGAAGTTCAGTTTCAGACAAGAAACTGCAACTTTCAGAGGCAGAGCATTTATATTAACACGGCCTTTTCAAACAGGTTTAACATCATGTTGGAAGTTTTATTCATGGTCGAAAATGGAACTACCAGCCAGTTAACATCATGCTGATCAACATTCATGCATAGCACATCTTCATATGATGCACAGTCAAAATGCCCACACAATGTCGAGTGTGTGAAACACAGAAAAAACGAGGGACAAAGTTTTGGCAAGTGTTGGACGTGGTTTTGGGCTGCCCCGACTAGGCTTTCATTTTTAACATGCACAACCCACGACCTCGGATGGGAGGGCCTGTTTGTATTTTCTTAGGGCCGTCATGTATCGTCCGGCCTATGGACCTCCCATCCGAGGTTTTATTTTTGGCAGCCCAATTTATGTATTTTTTTGAAGAAAACGCAGAGGTCTGTTCTATTTTTCTATATAAGAATAGGAACGCCAGGTCCAAGTTATGTTTCCCTTCTAACTATATTATATATATTTAAATTATTTTATATGTTATTATATATTATTTTTTATTGTCATCATATATTTACAGATACTTACATATGTAAGAAAACAATATCCCACATTTTATTAACTTATAAAAATAATTTCTTAACAAATAAAATCCTGGATAGTTTTGGCACGAAAATCCTAGTTATTGTGTACAAAAGCTTGGTAAGATTTAAGGACAAATGTAATAATATCACTTATTATTTAAATATATTTATAACAAAATGCTCATCCCCTTTTTATTTTTTGATAACATTGCTGGCCCAACCCAACATTATAATTAGAATCAGCCCAGCAAAATCGTGTATTTCGAGAAAGTGCAAATGGCCTGTAATTTTTTAGGAAATAAAATAAATGGGCCGCATGTACGCTACATTATTTGTTCACCAGCCCAGCTAATGGCTGTAATTCAAAAAAAAGATCAAATTGACTGTAAATTCTACCACGCAAGAAAAGACTATAAATTCTGAAAAAATGGGTTGAATACGTGCCACATTTTTGGAGGCTGAAATGTGGGCCAATAGGTTGAAGCCAACGCAAGTCGTTGTCAATTTAGTCAACAAATGTTTCTGACATGTTAGCCATTGGATTTACATCCAACGACCGGCATCCATCTTCAATCTCTCGTCTTCTTCCTCCAGCGCCGCCGGGACCACCTCCCGCTTCCTGCTGCTAGCAGCTCTGCTTAGCACGCTTCACTATGAAGCGCTACTCCACCATTGGCCAGGCCATCTCTCCACCCCTCCACCTCCTGTTCTTCTCCACCGACTGCCAAACCACACCGCACTAGAACCAGTTAACCCTTGTACACCTCTCCGTCTGCGACTCTACTCTCGCGTCTTCCCATTTCCGGCTCGTTGCTGTCCAGGGCCTCGCCGTCGTCCAGCACCTTGGATGCGCTCGGCATGGCGTGGTCAACATGGTCAACGAACGACACCATTGGAAGTAGACTGTGCGTGGAGAGGCTGACAGCTGGGTCCATGGCCGCACACAAGGAAATGCCTCCTTATTACGCGCAAAATAATGATTCCTCCACCTAACATGTGGGACCCACCGGAAGGGCCTCTGTATTTCGCGAAAAACGTGCCCCCGCTGACTTGTCGGACCCACCAGCTATCTTCGCACGCAAGGAAGTGCCTCCTTATTACGCACAAAAAAATGAATACTCCCCCTGCCAGCTGGAACCCAGCATACTGGGAGGCTGACTTGTGGGCCTACCAAGTTGACGGGGATGGAGGGCTTTGTCAACTTAGTCAATATGAACGATTCTAGCTCCTGTTACTGTACGATGTTCATCCAACGGTCGTAGTGCTTCTTCAACCTCTGGTCTTCTTGCTCCAGCCGCCCAAACCAGCGCCGGTCGTGCCGCGTGCTCCTGCCTCCCGTGTCCGGCTGTGATGCCGCGGAGGCCTCACCGCCCCTACTACTCCCACCGCTGGACAGGCCATCCCTCTACTCACCCACACCCCCTATTATTCTGTGGCCGACAGCAGCCTCACACCGCAGCCGAACCAGTGAACCCTCATACTCCTCTTCGCGTGGGCATCCACTGTTGCGTCTTCCCCAACTCCGAGTCCTCCCCTTCCTAGGCCTCGCCATCGTCCACCGCCGTGGTGCTCTCGGCGCGGCATGGTCAACATGGTCAAGAAACGACTTCCATCGGACGTGGACTGTACGTGGAGAGGCTGACAGCTGGGTCCACGGCCGCAGCAAGGAAGTGTCTCCTTATTACACGCAAAATAATGATTCCTCCACCTGACAGCAGGGACCCATCGGATGGGCCATCGTATTTCGCGAAAAAACGTTTCCCCCTGACTGCTGGGACCCACCAGCTACATCTTCGCACGCAAGGAAGTGCGTCCGGGCAAAAAAAAAACGATTCGCCCCCCTGACTGCTGGGACCCGCCAGCTACATCTTCGCACGCAAGGAAGTGCGTCCGGGCAAAAAAAAACGATTTGCCACCCTGACTGCTGGGACCCACCAGCTACATCTTCACAGGCAAAGGAAGTGCCTGACAGTCGGGACCCACCTGGTCGAAGCGTACGTAGCGTTGTCATTCTGGTCGCGAACATGCACGTACTTATATATTGGTCGATGTAGAGGCGCGCACGTGTCGTAGTAGAGGCGCGCATGTAGCATGTACACGTACGTACAGCGGTCAGGGTGCAAGAAAGCAAATACGGCCACGTGTGTGTACATACGGGCGGGGTCTCGAATGCCTACTCGCGCATACGTACGGCGAGGGCTCGTGTACATGACTGGGTCGGAACGGAGGAACAACGTCGTCGTCGTGTTCATGGGGAGGCAACGGAATGCGTCGTGTTCATGGGGAGGCAACAGAATGCTCGTGTTCATCGGGAGCCAACAGAACACGTGGGAGCCAACCGACTGGGTCGGAATAGAATGTGTTGTCGTGTTCATCGGGAGGGCTTGGACGGAACAAGCGATGGAAACGAGGCCTGGAGTACCGCAGAACAGAGGAAACGGCCTTGTGTTCGATCGGCCACGTTTGAAACGGGATCTTGTTCATCGGGATGGGTCTGGCGTATCGCAAAACGGAGGAAACGGACCTCCTACGGTCGAAACGGGAGTCCTATTGATCGGGAGGGGTGTGGTGTACCGTAAAACGGATGAAACGGACCTCCTATGGTCGAAACGGGGGTCCTGTTGATCGGGAGGGGTCTAGCGTACCGCAAAACGGACGAAACAGACCTCCAATGGTCGAAACGAGGGTCCTGTTCATCGGGAGGGGTGTGGCGTACCGCAAAACGGGACTCCATGGGATACTGTTCATCTCCACCGTCGAACTCCTCTAGCCTCCACGGGCTACCGTCGACCTCCTCCAGCCTCCACGGGCTCCTGTTCATCCAGCCTCCACCGCGCGCTACTCCACCGGCTACTGTTCAACCACCCCTCCACCATCTACTGTTCATCCAGCCCTCCACTGTCTACTGTTCATCCAGCCCTCCACACCACGGGGTCCTGTTCAACCACCCCTCCACGGGCACCCCTC